>NW_027208537.1:0-55491 GCF_027789765.1 Dendropsophus ebraccatus
CCCAGGTTATAGCAGTGTGCTCTAGCATCCACTATATACAGGAGACACCCAGGTTATAGCTGTGTGCTCTATATCACTATATACAGGAGACACCCAGGTTATAGCTGTGTGCTCTATATCACTATATACAGGAGACACCCAGGTTTATAGCAGTGTGCTCTCTATATCACTATATACAGGAGACACCCAGGTTATAGCAGTGTGCTCTATAGAACTATATACAGGAGACACCCCAGGTTATAGCTGTGTGTCTATATCACTATATACAGGAGACACCCGGTTATGAGCAGTGTGCTCTATATCACTATATACAGGAGACACCCAGGTTATAGCAGGTTGCTCTATATCACTATATACAGGAGGACACCCAGGTTATAGCAGTGTGCTCTAATCACTATATACAGGAGATCCCAGTGTTACTATATAGCAGTGTGCTCTATATCACTATATACAGGAGACACCCAGGTTATAGCTGTGTGCTCTACACACTTATATACAGGAGACACCCAGGTTATAGCAGTGTGCTCTATATCACTATATACAGGAGACAGGGCCGTATTTGTCACTAGGCAACCGTGGTCCGGTGCCTAGGGCGGCGCGGCCCTGGGGGGGGCGGCACCGCAGGGAACACTTTTTTATTATTAAAAAAAAAAAAAAAAAAAAACGTCCGAGGCACCGGCCCACGGGTGCCTAGTCCGCGGCCGGGGGGGGGGGGGGGAGGTGTGACGGGGCGGCCGGGAGCAGGCTGGTGGGTAAGCTGGTTCCTCCCCCATGCAGCGCCGAGGTCCGGGGTTGCGATGCAGGGGGTGAGCTTCCGGCACACACAGTCTGACAGAGGCCGGAAGCTCCCAGCTGCAGCCCCGCGGGTCCCGGTCTTCTCTCCTGCTCGGCGGCGCTCACGTGATGTGACGTCATCGCCTAGCAGGAGAGAAGATCCGGGACCGCGGGGCTGCAGCTGGGAGCTTCCGGCCTCTGTCACACTGTGTGTGCCGGAAGCTCACCCCCCTGCCTCGCACCCCGGACCCCGGACCTCGGCGCTGCATGGGGGGAGGGAACCAGCCTGCCTGCCCATCCTGCTCCCGGCCCCGCCCCGTCTCCCCCCAGCCCCCACAGCGTCTGCCCGCCCCCCCGGCCCCCTGCATCCTCAGCTGCCCCCCTGCTGGGGGGCAGCCTCTCCCCTGCCCCCCCAGCCTCTCCCCTGCCCCCAGCCTCTCCCCTGCCCCCCCAGCCTCTCACCTGCCCCTCAGCCTCTCACCTGCCCCTCAGCCTCTCCCCTGCCCCCCCAGCCTCTCCCCTGCCCCCCCAGCCTCTCACCTGCCCCCCCAGCCTCTCACCTGCCCCTCAGCCTCTCCCTGCCCCCCAGCCTCTCCCCTGCCCCCCCAGCCTCTCACCTGCCCCTCAGCCTCTCACCTGCCCCTCAGCCTCTCCCTGCCCCCCAGCCTCTCCCTGCCCCCCCAGCCTCTCACCTGCCCCTCAGCCTCTCACCTGCCCCTCAGCCTCTCCCCTGCCCCCCAGCCTCTCACCTGCCCCTCAGCCTCTCACCTGCCCCCCAGCCTCTCACCTGCCCCTCAGCCTCTCACCTGCCCCTCAGCCTCTCACCTGCCCCCCAGCCTCTCCCCCCTGCCCCCCAGCCTCTCACCTGCCCCCCCGGCCCCCTGCATCCTCAGCTCTCACCTGCCCCCCAGCCTCTCCCCTGCCCCCCCAGCCTCTCACCTGCCCCCTCAGCCTCTCACCTGCCCCTCAGCCTCTCCCCTGCCCCCCCAGCCTCTCACCTGCCCCTCAGCCTCTCCCCTGCCCCCCCAGCCTCTCACCTGCCCCTCAGCCTCTCACCTGCCCCTCAGCTCTCACCTGCCCCCCAGCCTCTCCCCCTGCCCCCCAGCCTCTCACCTGCCCCCCAGCCTCTCCCCTGCCCCCCAGCCTCTCACCTGCCCCTCAGCCTCTCACCTGCCCCTCAGCCTCTCACCTGCCCCTCAGCCTCTCACCTGCCCCCCCAGCCTCTCACCTGCCCCCCAGCCTCTCACCTGCCCCCCAGCCTCTCCCCCTGCCCCCCAGCCTCTCACCTGCCCCCAGCCTCTCCCCTGCCCCCCAGCCTCTCACCTGCCCCTCAGCCTCTCACCTGCCCCTCAGCCTCTCACCTGCCCCTCAGCTCTCACCTGCCCCCCAGCCTCTCACTGCCCCCCAGCTCTCCCTGCCCCCCCAGCCTCTCACCTGCCCCCAGCCTCTCCCTGCCCCCCAGCCTCTCCTGCCCCTCAGCCTCTCACCTGCCCCTCAGCCTCTCACCTGCCCCCCCAGCCTCTCACCTGCCCCCAGCCTCTCACCTGCCCCTCAGCCTCTCACCTGCCCCCCAGCCTCCCCCTGCCCCCCAGCCTCTCACCTGCCCCTCAGCCTCTCACCTGCCCCCCAGCCTCTCCCCTGCCCCCCAGCCTCTCCCCTGCCCCCAGCCTCTCCCCCTGCCCCCCCAGCCTCTCCACCTACCCCCCAGCCTCTCCCCTGCCCCCCAGCCTCTCCCCTGCCCCCCCAAGCCTCTCCCTAACCCCAGCCTCTCCCTGCTCCCCCCAGCCTCTCCACCTAACCATCAGCCTCTCCCCCCAAACCTCAGCCTCTCCCACTGCCCCCAGCCTCTCACCTGCCCCTCAGCCTCTCCCTGCCCCCCAGCCTCTCCCCTGCCCCCAGCCTCTCCCCTGCCCCCCAGCCTCTCCACCTAACCTTAGCCTCTCCACCTAACCTCAGCCTCTCCCTGCCCCCCCAGCCTCTCCCCGCCCCCTCAGCCTCTCCCCTGCCCCCCCAGCCTCTCCACCTAACCCTCAGCCTCTCCCCTGCCCCCCAGCCTCTCCCTGCCCCCAGCCTCTCCCCTGCCCCCCAGCCTCTCCACCTAACCCTCAGCCTCTCCCCTGCCCCCAGCCTCTCCCCTGCCCCCCAGCCTCTCCCCTGCCCCCCCAGCCTCTCACCTAACCCCTTAGCCTCTCCACCTAACCCTCAGCCTCTCCCCTGCCCCCCCCAGACTCTCCCCCCTAACCCTCAGCCTCTCCCCTGGTCCCCAGCCTCTCCCCCCTGCATTCTCAGCCTCCTCCTGCCCCCAGCCTCTCTCCCCTGCATTCTCAGCTGCTCCCCAGCCTCCCAGCCCATCCCCTGACCCACAGCTTCTCCCTCTGACCCCCAGCCTCTCCCCCTGAATCCAGCTTCTTCCCTGCCCCCCTACGCTCCCCCTGACCCCCAGCCTCTCCACTGAGCCCCAGCCCCCCCCTGAACCCCAGCTTCTTCCCTGCCCCCTACCGCTCCCCCTGACCCCCAGCCTTCCCCCTGACCCCCAGCCTCTCCCCTGACCCCCAGCCTCTCCCCCTGAGCCCCAGCTTCTCCCCTGCCCCCCAGCTGCTCTCCCTTTCCCCCAGCTGCTCTCCCTTTCCCCCAGCTGCTCTCCCTTTCCCCCAGCTGCTCTCCCTTTCCCCCAGCTGCTCTCCCTTTTCCCCAGCTGCCTCCCTCCTCAGTCCCCCACCAGTGCCTCCCTTGCCTGTCACCCCCAGCTGCCTCCCTTTCCACCCCCCCCAGCTGCCTCCCTTTCCCAGCCCCCCCCAGCTGCCTCCCTTCCCCAGTCACCCCCAGCTGCCCCTGCAGACAAGTTGTGGTCGGAGAAGTCTTCATGATGCTTCCAGATGGAGAAGAAAGCAAAAAGTTAGCAATGTGAGCAGTGTGCTCTATATCACTATATACAGGAGATCCCCAGGTTATAGCAGTGTGCCCTATATCACTATATACAGGAGACACCCAGGTTATAGCAGTGTGCTCTATATCACTATATACAGGAGACACCCAGGTTATAGCAGTGTGCTCTATATCACTATATACAGGAGATCCCCAGGTTTAGCAGTGTGCCCTATATCACATATACAGGAGACACCCAGGTTATAGCAGTGTGCTCTATATCACTATATACAGGAGACACCCAGGTTATAGCAGTGTGCTCTATATCACTATATACTGGAGCATACCCAGGTTATAGCAGTGTGCTCTATATCACTATATACAGGAGATCCCCAGGTTATAGCTGTGTGCTCTATATCACTATATACAGGAGACACCCAGGTTATAGCAGTGTGCTCTATATCACTATATACAGGAGACACCCAGGTTATAGCAGTGTGCTCTATATCACTATATACAGGAGATCCCCAGGTTATAGCAGTGTGCCCTATATCACTATATACAGGAGATCCCCAGGTTATAGCAGTGTGCTCTATATCACTATATACAGGAGACACCCAGGTTATAGCAGTGTGCCTATATCACTATATACAGGAGACACCCAGGTTATAGCAGTGTGCTCTATATCACTATATACAGGAGACACCCAGGTTATAGCAGTGTGCCCTATATCACTATATACAGGAGACACCCAGGTTATAGCAGTGTGCTCTATATCACATATACAGGAGATCCCCCAGGTTATAGCAGTGTGCCCTATATACTATATACAGGAGATCCCCAGGTTATAGCAGTGTGCTCTATATCCATATATACAGGAGACACCCAGGTTATAGCAGTGTGCCCTATATCACTATATACAGGAGACACCCAGGTATAGCAGTGTGCTCTATATCACTATATACAGGAGACACCCAGGTTATAGCAGTGTGCCCTATATCACTATATACAGGAGACACCCAGGTTATAGCAGTGTGCTCTATATCACTATATACAGGAGATCCCCAGGTTATAGCAGTGTGCCCTATATCACTATATACAGGAGATCCCCAGGTTATAGCAGTGTGCTCTATATCACTATATACAGGAGACACCCAGGTTATAGCAGTGTGCTCTATATCACTATATACAGGAGATCCCCAGGTTATAGCAGTGTGCTCTATATCACTATATACAGGAGATCCCCAGGTTATAGCAGTGTGCTCTATATCACTATATACAGGAGATCCCCAGGTTATAGCAGTGTGCTCTATATCACTATATACAGGAGACCCAGGTTATAGCAGTGTGCTCTATATCACTATATACAGGAGACACCCAGGTTATAGCAGTGTGCTCTATATCACTATATACAGGAGATCCCCAGGTTATAGCAGTGTGCTCTATATCACTATATACAGGAGACACCCAGGTTATAGCAGTGTGCTCTATATCACTATATACAGGAGACACCCAGGTTATAGCAGTGTGCTCTATATCACTATATACAGGAGATCCCCAGGTTATAGCTGTGTGCTCTATATCACTATATACAGGAGATCCCCAGGTTATAGCTGTGTGCTCTATATCACTATATACAGGAGACACCCAGGTTATAGCAGTGTGCTCTATATCACTATATACAGGAGACACCCAGGTTATAGCAGTGTGCTCTATATCACTATATACAGGAGACACCCAGGTTATAGCAGTGTGCTCTATATCACTATATACAGGAGACACCCAGGTTATAGCAGTGTGCTCTATATCACTATATACAGGAGACACCCAGGTTATAGCAGTGTGCTCTATATCACTATATACAGGAGACACCCAGGGTATAGCAGTGTGCTCTATATCACTATATACAGGAGACACCCAGGTTATAGCAGTGTGCTCTATATCACTATATACAGGAGACACCCAGGTTATAGCAGTGTGCTCTATATCACTATATACAGGAGACACCCAGGTTATAGCAGTGTGCTCTATATCACTATATACAGGAGACACCCAGGTTATAGCAGTGTGCTCTATATCACTATATACAGGAGACACCAGGTTATAGCAGTGTGCTCTATATCACTATATACAGGAGACACCCAGGTTATAGCTGTGTGTTCTCTATTCACTATATACAGGAGACACCCAGGTTATAGCTGTGTGCTCTATATCACTATATACAGGAGACACCCAGGTTATAGCAGTGTGCTCTATATCACTATATACAGGAGACACCCAGGTTATAGCAGTGTGCTCTATATCACTATATACAGGAGATCCCCAGGTTATAGCAGTGTGCTCTATATCACTATATACAGGAGATCCCCAGGTTATAGCAGTGTGCTCTATATCACTATATACAGGAGATCCCCAGGTTATAGCAGTGTGCTCTATATCACTATATACAGGAGACACCCAGGTTATAGCAGTGGCTCTATATCACTATATACAGGAGACACCCAGGTTATAGCTGTGTGCTCTATATCACTATATACAGGAGACACCCAGGTTATAGCAGTGTGCTCTATATCACTATATACAGGAGACACCCAGGTTATAGCAGTGTGCTCTATATCACTATATACAGGAGACACCCAGGTTATAGCAGTGTGCTCTATATCACTATATACAGGAGACACCAGGTTATAGCAGTGTGCTCTATATCACTATATACAGGAGACACCCAGGTTATAGCAGTGTGCTCATATCACTATATACAAGAGACACCCAGGTTATAGCAGTGTGTCTATATCACTATATACAGGAGACACCCAGGTTATAGCAGTGTGCTCTATATCACTATATACAGGAGACACCCAGGTTATAGCAGTGTGCTCTATATCACTATATACAGGAGACACCCAGGTTATAGCAGTGTGCCCTATATCACTATATACAGGAGATCCCCAGGTTATAGCAGTGTGCTCTATATCACTATATACAGGAGATCCCCAGGTTATAGCAGTGTGCTCTATATTACTATATACAGGAGATCCCAGGTTATAGCAGTGTGCTCTATATCACTATATACAGGAGATCCCCAGGTTATAGCAGTGTGCTCTATATCACTATATACAGGAGACACCCAGATTATAGCAGTGTGCTCTTTAACACTATATACAGTATATATCCAAGTTATACAAGCTGTACATATATAATTATATACAGGAGATCCCCAGGTTATACCAGCTATACATATATAATTATATACAGTATATACCCAGGTTATACCAGCTGTACATATATAATTATATACAGTATATACCCAGGTTATACCAGCTGTACATATATAATTATATACAGTATATACCCAGGTTATACCAGCTGTACATATATAATTATATACAGTATATACCCAGGTTATACCAGCTGTACATATATAATTATATACAGTATATACCCAGGTTATACCAGCTGTACATATATAATATATACAGTATATACCCAGGTTATACCAGCTGTACATATATAATTATATACAGGTGATCCCAGGTTATACCAGCTGTACACATATATAATTATATACAGGAGATCCCCAGGTTATACCGGCTGTACATATTAATAATATATAGTATATACCCAGTTATACCGGCTGTACATATATAATAATATATAGTATATACACAGTAACCAGAGGTTCTTATTCAGGGTCCCCCCCAGCACCTCCTCCCGGGGTTGTTCTTATTCAGGGTCCCCCCCCGCACCTCCTCCCGGGGTTGTTCTTATTCAGGGTCCCCCCAGCACCTCCTCCCGGGGTGTTCTTATTCAGGGTCACCCCAGCACCTCCTCCTGTAGTTGTCCTTATTCAGGGTCCCCCCAGCACCTCCTCCTGTAGTTGTCCTTATTCAGGGTCCCCCCAGCACCTCCTCCCGGGGTTGTCCTTATTCAGGGTCTCCCCAGCACCTCTTCCTGTAATTGTTCTTATTCAGGGTCCCCCCAGCACCTCCTCCCGGGGTTGTTCTTATTCAGGGTCCCCCCCCAGCATCTCCTCCTGTAGTTGTCCTTATTCAGGGTCCCCCCAGCACCTCCTCCTGTTGTTGTCCTTATTCAGGGTCCCCCCCCAGCACCTCCTCCTGTACTTGTCCTTATTCAGGGTCCCCCAGCACCTCCTCCCCGGGTTGTTCTTATTCAGGGTCCCCCCAGCACCTCCTCCTGTAGTTGTCCTTATTCAGGGTCTCCCCAGCACCTCCTCCTGTAGTTGTCCTTATTCAGGGTCCACCATGCACCTCCTCCCGGGGTGTTCTTATTCAGGGTCCCCCCCCCCAGCACCTCCTCCCCGGGTTGTTCTTATTCAGGGTCCCCCCAGCACCTCCTCCTGTAGTTGTCCTTATTCAGGGTCCCCCCAGCACCTCCTCCCGGGGTTGTTCCTTATTCAGGGTCCCCCCAGGCACCTCCTCCCGGGGTTGTTCTTATTCAGGGTCCCCCCCAGCACCTCCTGCTGTAGTTGTCCTTATTCAGGGTCCCCCCAGCACCTCCTCCTGTAGTTGTCCTTATTTCAGGGTCCCCCCAGCACCTCCTCCTGTAGTTGTCCTTATTCAGGGTCCCCCCAGCACCTCCTCCTGTAGGTTGTCCTTATTCAGGGTCCCCCCAGCACCTCCTCCCGGGGTTGTTCTTATTCAGGGTTCCCCCAGCACCTCCTCCCGGGGTTGTCCTTATTCAGGGTCCCCCCAGCACCTCCTCCCGGGGTTGTCCTTATTCAGGGTCCCCCCAGCACCTCCTCCAGGGGTTGTTCTTATTCAGGGTCCCCCCAGTGCCTTCCTCCCCGGGTTGTCCTTATTCAGGGTCGCCCCAGCATCTCCTCCTGTAGTTGTCCTTATTCAGGGTCCCCCCAGCACCTCCTCCTGTAGTTGTTCTTATTCAGGGTTCCCCCAGCACCTCCTCCTGTGGTTGTCTTATTCAGGGTCCCCCCAGCACCTCCTCCCCGGGTTGTTCTTATTCAGGGTCCCCCCAGCACCTCCTCCCGGGGTTGTTCTTATTCAGGGTCCCCCCCAGCACCTCCTCCCGGGGTTGTCCTTATTCAGGGTCCCCCCCAGCACCTCCTCCGGGGTTGTTCTTATTCAGGGTCCCCCCAGCACCTCCTCCCGGGGTTGTTCTTATTCAGGGTCCCCCCAGCACCTCCTCCTGTAGTTGTCCTTATTCAGGGTCCCCCCAGCACCTCCTCCCGGGGTTGTTCTTATTCAGGGTCCCCCCAGCACCTCCTCCCGGGGTTGTCCTTATTCAGGGTCCCCCCAGCACCTCCTCCCGGGGGTTGTTCTTATTCAGGGTCCCCCCAGCACCTCCTCCTGTAGTTGTCCTTATTCAGGGTCCCCCCAGCACCTCCTCCTGTAGTTGTCCTTATTCAGGGTCCCCCCAGCACCTCCTCCCGGGGTTGTTCTTATTCAGGGTCCCCCCAGCGCTTCCTCCCCGGGTTTGTCCTTATTCAGGGTCCCCCCAGCATCTCCTCCTGTAGTTGTCCTTATTCAGGGTCCCCCCAGCACCTCCTCCTTGTGGTTGTTCTTATTCAGGGTCCCCCAGCGCCTCCTCCCGGGGTTGTCTTATTCAGGGTCCCCCCAGCACCTCCTCCTGTGGTTGTTCTTATTCAGGGTCCCCCCAGCACCTCCTCCTGTAGTTGTCCTTATTCAGGGTCCCCCCAGCACCTCCTCCGGGGTTGTTCTTATTCAGGGTCCCCCCAGCACCCTCCTCCTGTAGTTGTTCTTATTCAGGGTCCCCCCAGCACCTCCTCCTGTAGTTTTTCTTATTCAGGGTCCCCCAGCACCTCCTCCCGGGGTTGTTCTTATTCAGGGTCCCCCCAGCACCTCCTCCTGTAGTTGTCCTTATTCAGGGTCCCCCCAGCACCTCCTCCCGGGGTTGTTCTTATTCAGGGTCCCCCCAGCACCTACTCCTGTAGTTGTCCTTATTCAGGGTCCCCCCAGCATCTCCTCCTGTAGTTGTCCTTATTCAGGGTCCCCCCAGCATCTCCTCCTGTAGTTGTCCTTATTCAGGGTCCCCCAGCACCTCCTCCCCGGGTTGTTCTTATTCAGGGTCCCCCAGCACCTCCTCCTGTAGTTGTCCTTATTCAGGGTCCCCCCAGCACCTCCTCCCGGGGTTGTCCTTATTCAGGGTCCCCCCCAGCACCTACTCCTGTGGTTGTTCTTATTCAGGGTCCCCCCCAGCACCTCCTCCCCGGGGTTGTTCTTATTCAGGGTCCCCCCAGCACCTCCTCCCGGGGTTGTCTTATTCAGGGTCCCCCCAGCACCTCTTCTCGGGGTTGTTCTTATTCAGGGTCCCCCCCAGCACCTCCTCCTGTGGTTGTCCTTATTCAGGGTCCCCCCAGCACCTCCTCCTGTGGTTGTTCTTATTCAGGGTCCCCCCCAGCACCTCCTCCTGTAGTTGTTCTTATTCAGGGTCCCCCCCAGCACCTCCTCCAGGGGTTGTTCTTATTCAGGGTCCACCCCCAGCACCTCCTCCCCGGGTTGTCCTTATTCAGGGTTCCCCCCCAGCACCTCCTCCCCGGGTTTGTCCTTATTCAGGGTCCCCCCAGCACCTCCTCCTGTAGTTGTCCTTATTCAGGGTCCCCCCAGCACCTCCTCCTGTAGTTGTCCTTATTCAGGGTCCCCCCCAGCACCTCCTCCTGTAGTTGTCCTTATTCAGGGTCCCCCCAGCACCTCCTCCTGTGGTTGTTCTTATTCAGGGTCCCCCCAGCACCTCTTCCCGGGGTTGTCCTTATTCAGGGTCCCCCCAGCACCTCCTCCTGTAGTTGTCCTTATTCAGGGTCCCCCCAGCACCTCCTCCCGGGGTTGTCCTTATTCAGGGTCCCCCCAGCACCTCCTCCTGTAGTTGTCCTTATTCAGGGTCCCCCCAGCACCTCCTCCTGTAGTTGTTCTTATTCAGGGTCCCCCCAGCACCTCCTCCAGGGGTTGTTCTTATTCAGGGTCCCCCCAGCACCTCCTCCTGTGGTTGTCCTTATTCAGGGTCCCCCCAGCACCTCCTCCTGTAGTTGTCCTTATTCAGGGTCCCCCCAGCACCTCCTCCTGTAGTTGTCCTTATTCAGGGTCCCCCCAGCACCTCCTCCCGGGTTGTTCTTATTCAGGGTCCCCCCAGCACCTCCTCCTGTAGTTTGTCCTTATTCAGGGTCCCCCCAGCATCTCCTCCTGTAGTTGTCCTTATTCAGGGTCCCCCCAGCACCTCCTCCTGTAGTTGTCCTTATTCAGGGTCCCCCCAGCATCTCCTCCTGTAGTTGTCCTTATTCAGGGTCCCCCCAGCACCTCCTCCCCGGGTTGTTCTTATTCAGGGTCCCCCCAGCACCTCCTCCTGTAGTTTTCCTTATTCAGGGTCCCCCAGCACCTCCTCATGTAGTTGTTCTTATTCAGGGTCCCCCCCAGCACCTCCTCATGTAGTTGTTCTTATTCAGGGTCCCCCCCAGCACCTCCTCCTGTAGTTGTCCTTATTCAGGGTCCCCCCAGCACCTCCTCCTGTAGTTGTCCTTATTCAGGGTCCCCCCCAGCACCTCCTCCTGTAGTTGTCCTTATTCAGGGTCCCCCCAGCACCTCCTCCTGTAGTTGTCCTTATTCAGGGTCCCCCAGCACCTCCTCCCGGGGTTGTTCTTATTCAGGGTCCCCCCAGCACATCCTCCTGTAGTTGGCCTTATTCAGGGTCCCCCCAGCATCTCCTCCTGTAGTTGTCCTTATTCAGGGTCCCCCCCCCAGCACCTCCTCCCCGGGTTGTCCTTATTCAGGGTCCCCCCAGCACCTCCTCCCGGGGGTTGTTCTTATTCAGGGTCCCCCCAGCACCTCCTCCTGTAGTTGTCCTTATTCAGGGTCCCCCCAGCACCTCCTCCCGGGGTTGTTCTTATTCAGGGTCCCCCCCAGCACCTCCTCCTGTAGTTGTCCTTACTCAGGGTCCCCCCAGCACCTCCTCCCGGGGTTGTTCTTATTCAGGGTCCCCCCAGCACCTCCTCCTGTGGTTGTTCTTATTCAGGGTCCCCCCAGCACCTCCTCCCGGGGTTGTTCTTATTCAGGGTCCCCCCAGCACCTCTTACCCTCGGCCTGCTTCCCCCGGCTCAGGAAGGTTTTGGGCAGCAGCAGGGACACACACAGCACCAGTCCGGAGAACATCACCACCTTCTGGATGGTGGACAGCGCCATAGTGCTACACTGTGCGGCACCAATGGCCGCCCCTCTCCCAGCATGCACCGGGGTGATGCTACACACAGCACGGCTACTGGCCTCTGATGGCTGCTGCTGATTGGTCCAGGCTCCCCCATCCCCTCCCCCAGTGACAGCTGTGTCCTCCATGTGATCAGCCGGGATCAGTCACATGAGGCATTGTTACCTGTGTACCAGCCGATATACCGAGGGACGGATCCCATCATCATCATCATCCTCATCATCATCATCCTCATCATCATCATCATCCTCATCATCATCCTCATCATCATCATCATCATCATCATCATCATCATCAGGGAGAGAGATGCATTATTACCTGTGCTCAGCTCATATACAGAGTGAGGCTATGTTCACAGGTTGTAAGACACCGGACTATTCCTGACCTGGCCGGGTAATAGAGCTTCATCCTCCTCTTATATCACTGCTGTACTGTAATAAGATGATATCAGCCTCTCCTCTTATATCACTGCTGTACTGTAATAAGATATCAGCCTCTCCTCTTATATCACTGCTGTACTGTAATAAGATGATATCAGCCTCTCCTCTTATATCACTGCTGTACTGTAATAAGATATCAGCCTCTCCTCTTATATCACTGCTGTACTGTAATAAGATATCAGCCTCTCCTCTTATATCACTGCTGTACTGTAATAAGATGATATCAGCCTCTCCTCTTATATCACTGCTGTACTGTAATAAGATATCAGCCTCACCTCTTATATCACTGCTGTACTGTAATAAGATATCAGCCTCTCCTCTTATATCACTGCTGTACTGTAATAAGATGATATCAGCCTCTCCTCTTATATCACTGCTGTACTGTAATAAGATATCAGCCTCTCCTCTTATATCACTGCTGTACTGTAATAAGGTATCAGCCTCTCCTCTTATATCACTGCTGTACTGTAATATGATATCAGCCTCTCCTCTTATATCACTGCTGTACTGTAATAAGATATCAGCCTCTCCTCTTATATCACTGCTGTACTGTAATAAGATATCAGCCTCTCCTCTTATATCACTGCTGTACTGTAATAAGATATCAGCCTCTCCTCTTATATCACTGCTGTACTGTAATAAGGTATCAGCCTCTCCTCTTATATCACTGCTGTACTGTAATAAGGTATCAGCCTCTCCTCTTATATCACTGCTGTACTGTAATAAGATGATATCAGCCTCTCCTCTTATATCACTGCTGTACTGTAATATATCAGCCTCTCCTCTTATATCACTGCTGTACTGTAATAAGATATCAGCCCCTCCTCTTATATCACTGCTGTACTGTAATAAGATATCAGCCTCTCCTCTTATATCACTGCTGTACTGTAATAAGATATCAGCCTCTCCTCTTATATCACTGCTGTACTGTAATAAGATGATATCAGCCTCTCCTCTTATATCACTGCTGTACTGTAATAAGGGAATATAAGCCTCTCCTCTTATATCACTGCTGTACTGTAATAAGATGGTATCAGCCTCTCCTCTTATATCACTGCTGTACTGTAATAAGATATCAGCCTCTCCTCTTATATCACTGCTGTACTGTAATAAGATATCAGCCTCTCCTCTTATATCACTGCTGTACTGTAATAAGATATCAGCCTCTCCTCTTATATCACTGCTGTACTGTAATAAGATATCAGCCTCTCCTCTTATATCACTGCTGTACTGTAATAAGATGATATCAGCCTCTCCTCTTATATCACTGCTGTACTGTAATAAGATGATATCAGCCTCTCCTCTTATATCACTGCTGTACTGTAATAAGGTTATATCAGCCTCTCCTCTTATATCACTGCTGTACTGTAATAAGATATTAGCCTCTACTCTTATATCACTGCTGTACTGTAATAAGATATCAGCCTCTCCTCTTATATCACTGCTATACTGTAATAAGATGATATCAGCCTCTCCTCTTATATCACTGCTGTACTGTAATAAGATGATATCAGCCTCTTCTCTTATATCACTGCTGTACTGTAATAATACATCAGCCTCTCCTCTTATATCACTGCTGTACTGTAATAAGATATCAGCCTCTCCTCTTATATCACTGCTGTACTGTAATAAGGTTATATCAGCCTCTCCTCTTATATCACTGCTGTACTGTAATAAGATATTAGCCTCTACTCTTATATCACTGCTGTACTGTAATAAGATATCAGCCTCTCCTCTTATATCACTGCTATACTGTAATAAGATGATATCAGCCTCTCCTCTTATATCACTGCTGTACTGTAATAAGATGATATCAGCCTCTTCTCTTATATCACTGCTGTACTGTAATAATACATCAGCCTCTCCTCTTATATCACTGCTGTACTGTAATAAGATATCAGCCTCTCCTCTTATATCACTGCTGTACTGTAATAAGATATCAGCCTCTCCTCTTATATCACTGCTGTACTGTAATAAGATATCAGCCTCTCCTCTTATATCACTGCTGTACTGTAATAAGATATCAGCCTCTCTCTTATATCACTGCTGTACTGTAATAAGATATCAGCCTCCCCTCTTATATCACTGCTGTACTGTAATAAGGTATCAGCCTCTCCTCTTATATCACTGCTGTACTGTAATAAGATGATATCAGCCTCTCCTCTTATATCACTGCTGTACTGTAATAAGGGAATATAAGCCTCTCCTCTTATATCACTGCTGTACTGTAATAAGATATCAGCCTCTCCTCTTATATCACTGCTGTACTGTAATAAGGTGATATCAGCCTCTCCTCTTATATCACTGCTGTACTGTAATAAGATATCAGCCCCTCCTCTTATATCACTGCTGTACTGTAATAAGATATCAGCCTCTCCTCTTATATCACTGCTGTACTGTAATAAGATATCAGCCTCTCCTCTTATATCACTGCTGTACTGTAATAAGATATCAGCCGCTCCTCTTATATCACTGCTGTACTGTAATAAGATGATATCAGCCTCTCCTCTTATATCACTGCTGTACTGTAATAAGATATCAGCCTCTCCTCTTATATCACTGCTGTACTGTAATAAGATATCAGCCTCTCCTCTTATATCACTGCTGTACTGTAATAAGGTGATATCAGCCTCTCCTCTTACATCACTGCTGTACTGTAATAGATATCAGCCTCTCCTCTTATATCACTGCTGTACTGTAATAAGATGATATCAGCCTCTCCTCTTATATCACTGCTGTACTGTAATAAGATATCAGCCTCTCCTCTTATATCACTGCTGTACTGTAATATCAGCCTCTCCTCTTATATCACTGCTGTACTGTAATAAGATGATATCAGCCTCTCCTCTTATATCACTGCTGTACTGTAATAAGATATCAGCCTCTCCTCTTATATCACTGCTGTACTGTAATAAGATATCAGCCTCTCCTCTTATATCACTGCTGTACTGTAATAAGATATCAGCCTCTCCTCTTATATCACTGCTGTACTGTAATAAGATATCAGCCTCTCCTCTTATATCACTGCTGTACTGTAATAAGATATCAGCCTCTCCTCTTATATCACTGCTGTACTGTAATAAGGTGATATCAGCCTCTCCTCTTATATCACTGCTGTACTGTAATAAGGTGATATCAGCCTCTCCTCTTATATCACTGCTGTACTGTAATAAGATATCAGCCTCTCCTCTTATATCACTGCTGTACTGTAATAAGATATCAGCCTCTCCTCTTATATCACTGCTGTACTGTAATAAGATATCAGCCTCTCCTCTTATATCACTGCTGTACTGTAATAAGATATCAGCCTCTCCTCTTATATCATTGCTGTACTGTAATAAGATATCAGCCTCTCCTCTTATATCACTGCTGTACTGTAATAAGATATCAGCCTCTCCTCTTATATCACTGCTGTACTGTAATAAGATATCAGCCTCTCCTCCTATATCACTGCTGTACTGTAATAAGATGATATCAGCCTCTCCTCTTATATCACTGCTGTACTGTAATAAGATGATATCAGCCTCTCCTCTTATATCACTGCTGTACTGTAATAAGATATCAGCCTCTCCTCTTATATCACTGCTGTACTGTAATAAGATATCAGCCTCTCCTCTTATATCACTGCTGTACTGTAATAAGGGAATATAAGCCTCTCCTCTTATATCACTGCTGTACTGTAATAAGATATCAGCCTCTCCTCTTATATCACTGCTGTACTGTAATAAGATCAGCCTCTCCTCTTATATCACTGCTGTACTGTAATAAGATATCAGCCTCTCCTCTTATATCACTGCTGTACTGTAATAAGATATCAGCCCCTCCTCTATAACACTGCTGTACTGTAATAAGATATCAGCCTCTCCCTTTATATCACTGCTGTACTGTAATAAGATATCAGCCTCTCCTCTTATATCACTGCTGTACTGTAATAAGATGATATCAGCCTCTCCTCTTATATCACTGCTGTACTGTAATATGATATCAGCCTCTCCTCTTATATCACTGCTGTACTGTAATAAGGTAATATCAGCCTCTCCTCTTATATCACTGCTGTACTGTAATAAGATGATATCAGCCTCTCCTCTTATATCACTGCTGTACTGTAATAAGATATCATCCTCTTCTTATATCACTGCTGTACTGTAATAAGGTGATATCAGCCTCTCCTCTTATATCACTGCTGTACTGTAATAAGATATCAGACTCTCCTCTTATATCACTGCTGTACTGTAATAAGATATCAGCCTCTCCTCTTATATCACTGCTGTACTGTAATAAGATGATATCAGCCTCTCCTCTTATATCACTGCTGTACTGTAATAAGATATCAGCCTCTCCTCTTATATCACTGCTGTACTGTAATAAGGTGATATCAGCCTCTCCTCTTATATCACTGCTGTACTGTAATAAGATATCAGCCTCTCCTCTTATATCACTGCTGTACTGTAATAAGATGATATCAGCCTCTCCTCTTATATCACTGCTGTACTGTAATATGATATCAGCCTCTCCTCTTATATCACTGCTGTACTGTAATAAGATGATATCAGCCTCTCCTCTTATATCACTGCTGTACTGTAATAAGATGGTATCAGCCTCTCCTCTTATATCACTGCTGTACTGTAATAAGATATCAGCCTCTCCTCTTATATCACTGCTGTACTGTAATAAGATGATATCAGCCTCTCCTCTTATATCACTGCTGTACTGTAATAAGATATCAGCCACTCCTCTTATATCACTGCTGTACTGTAATAAGATATCAGCCCCTCCTCTTATATCACTGCTGTACTGTAATAAGATGATATCAGCCTCTCCTCTTATATCACTGCTGTACTGTAATAAGATATTAGCCTCTCCTCTTATATCACTGCTGTACTGTAATAAGATATCAGACTCTCCTCTTATATCACTGCTGTACTGTAATAAGATATCAGCCTCTCCTCTTATATCACTGCTGTACTGTAATAAGATGGTATCAGCCTCTCCTCTTATATCACTGCTGTACTGTAATAATCAGCCTCTCCTCTTATATCACTGCTGTACTGTAATAAGATGATATCAGCCTCTCCTCTTATATCACTGCTGTACTGTAATAAGATATCAGCCTCACCTCTTATATCACTGCTGTACTGTAATAAGGTATCAGCCTCTCCTCTTATATCACTGCTGTACTGTAATATGATATCAGCCTCTCCTCTTATATCACTGCTGTACTGTAATAAGATATCAGCCTCTCCTCTTATATCACTGCTGTACTGTAATAAGATATCAGCCTCTCCTCTTATATCACTGCTGTACTGTAATAAGATATCAGCCTCTCCTCTTATATCACTGCTGTACTGTAATAAGGTATCAGCCTCTCCTCTTATATCACTGCTGTACTGTAATAAGGTATCAGCCTCTCCTCTTATATCACTGCTGTACTGTAATAAGATGATATCAGCCTCTCCTCTTATATCACTGCTGTACTGTAATATATCAGCCTCTCCTCTTATATCACTGCTGTACTGTAATAAGATATCAGCCCCTCCTCTTATATCACTGCTGTACTGTAATAAGATATCAGCCTCTCCTCTTATATCACTGCTGTACTGTAATAAGATATCAGCCTCTCCTCTTATATCACTGCTGTACTGTAATAAGATGATATCAGCCTCTCCTCTTATATCACTGCTGTACTGTAATAAGGGAATATAGGCCTCTCCTCTTATATCACTGCTGTACTGTAATAAGATGGTATCAGCCTCTCCTCTTATATCACTGCTGTACTGTAATAAGATATCAGCCTCTCCTCTTATATCACTGCTGTACTGTAATAAGATATCAGCCTCTCCTCTTATATCACTGCTGTACTGTAATAAGATATCAGCCTCTCCTCTTATATCACTGCTGTACTGTAATAAGATATCAGCCTCTCCTCTTATATCACTGCTGTACTGTAATAAGATGATATCAGCCTCTCCTCTTATATCACTGCTGTACTGTAATAAGATGATATCAGCCTCTCCTCTTATATCACTGCTGTACTGTAATAAGGTTATATCAGCCTCTCCTCTTATATCACTGCTGTACTGTAATAAGATATTAGCCTCTACTCTTATATCACTGCTGTACTGTAATAAGATATCAGCCTCTCCTCTTATATCACTGCTATACTGTAATAAGATGATATCAGCCTCTCCTCTTATATCACTGCTGTACTGTAATAAGATGATATCAGCCTCTTCTCTTATATCACTGCTGTACTGTAATAATACATCAGCCTCTCCTCTTATATCACTGCTGTACTGTAATAAGATATCAGCCTCTCCTCTTATATCACTGCTGTACTGTAATAAGATATCAGCCTCTCCTCTTATATCACTGCTGTACTGTAATAAGATATCAGCCTCTCCTCTTATATCACTGCTGTACTGTAATAAGATATCAGCCTCTCCTCTTATATCACTGCTGTACTGTAATAAGATATCAGCCTCCCCTCTTATATCACTGCTGTACTGTAATAAGGTATCAGCCTCTCCTCTTATATCACTGCTGTACTGTAATAAGATGATATCAGCCTCTCCTCTTATATCACTGCTGTACTGTAATAAGGGAATATAAGCCTCTCCTCTTATATCACTGCTGTACTGTAATAAGATATCAGCCTGTCCTCTTATATCACTGCTGTACTGTAATAAGGTGATATCAGCCTCTCCTCTTATATCACTGCTGTACTGTAATAAGATATCAGCCCCTCCTCTTATATCACTGCTGTACTGTAATAAGATATCAGCCTCTCCTCTTATATCACTGCTGTACTGTAATAAGATATCAGCCTCTCCTCTTATATCACTGCTGTACTGTAATAAGATATCAGCCTCTCCTCTTATATCACTGCTGTACTGTAATAAGATGATATCAGCCTCTCCTCTTATATCACTGCTGTACTGTAATAAGATATCAGCCTCTCCTCTTATATCACTGCTGTACTGTAATAAGATATCAGCCTCTCCTCTTATATCACTGCTGTACTGTAATAAGGGAATATAAGCCTCTCCTCTTATATCACTGCTGTACTGTAATAAGATATCAGCCTCTCCTCTTATATCACTGCTGTACTGTAATAAGATCAGCCTCTCCTCTTATATCACTGCTGTACTGTAATAAGATATCAGCCTCTCCTCTTATATCACTGCTGTACTGTAATAAGATATCAGCCCTCCTCTATAACACTGCTGTACTGTAATAAGATATCAGCCTCTCCCTTTATATCACTGCTGTACTGTAATAAGATATCAGCCTCTCCTCTTATATCACTGCTGTACTGTAATAAGATGATATCAGCCTCTCCTCTTATATCACTGCTGTACTGTAATATGATATCAGCCTCTCCTCTTATATCACTGCTGTACTGTAATAAGGTAATATCAGCCTCTCCTCTTATATCACTGCTGTACTGTAATAAGATGATATCAGCCTCTCCTCTTATATCACTGCTGTACTGTAATAAGATATCATCCTCTTCTTATATCACTGCTGTACTGTAATAAGGTGATATCAGCCTCTCCTCTTATATCACTGCTGTACTGTAATAAGATATCAGACTCTCCTCTTATATCACTGCTGTACTGTAATAAGATATCAGCCTCTCCTCTTATATCACTGCTGTACTGTAATAAGATGATATCAGCCTCTCCTCTTATATCACTGCTGTACTGTAATAAGATATCAGCCTCTCCTCTTATATCACTGCTGTACTGTAATAAGGTGATATCAGCCTCTCCTCTTATATCACTGCTGTACTGTAATAAGATATCAGCCTCTCCTCTTATATCACTGCTGTACTGTAATAAGATGATATCAGCCTCTCCTCTTATATCACTGCTGTACTGTAATATGATATCAGCCTCTCCTCTTATATCACTGCTGTACTGTAATAAGATGATATCAGCCTCTCCTCTTATATCACTGCTGTACTGTAATAAGATGGTATCAGCCTCTCCTCTTATATCACTGCTGTACTGTAATAAGATATCAGCCTCTCCTCTTATATCACTGCTGTACTGTAATAAGATGATATCAGCCTCTCCTCTTATATCACTGCTGTACTGTAATAAGATATCAGCCACTCCTCTTATATCACTGCTGTACTGTAATAAGATATCAGCCCCTCCTCTTATATCACTGCTGTACTGTAATAAGATGATATCAGCCTCTCCTCTTATATCACTGCTGTACTGTAATAAGATATTAGCCTCTCCTCTTATATCACTGCTGTACTGTAATAAGATATCAGACTCTCCTCTTATATCACTGCTGTACTGTAATAAGATATCAGCCTCTCCTCTTATATCACTGCTGTACTGTAATAAGATGGTATCAGCCTCTCCTCTTATATCACTGCTGTACTGTAATAATCAGCCTCTCCTCTTATATCACTGCTGTACTGTAATAAGATGATATCAGCCTCTCCTCTTATATCACTGCTGTACTGTAATAAGATATCAGCCTCACCTCTTATATCACTGCTGTACTGTAATAAGGTATCAGCCTCTCCTCTTATATCACTGCTGTACTGTAATATGATATCAGCCTCTCCTCTTATATCACTGCTGTACTGTAATAAGATATCAGCCTCTCCTCTTATATCACTGCTGTACTGTAATAAGATATCAGCCTCTCCTCTTATATCACTGCTGTACTGTAATAAGATATCAGCCTCTCCTCTTATATCACTGCTGTACTGTAATAAGGTATCAGCCTCTCCTCTTATATCACTGCTGTACTGTAATAAGGTATCAGCCTCTCCTCTTATATCACTGCTGTACTGTAATAAGATGATATCAGCCTCTCCTCTTATATCACTGCTGTACTGTAATATATCAGCCTCTCCTCTTATATCACTGCTGTACTGTAATAAGATATCAGCCCCTCCTCTTATATCACTGCTGTACTGTAATAAGATATCAGCCTCTCCTCTTATATCACTGCTGTACTGTAATAAGATATCAGCCTCTCCTCTTATATCACTGCTGTACTGTAATAAGATGATATCAGCCTCTCCTCTTATATCACTGCTGTACTGTAATAAGGGAATATAGGCCTCTCCTCTTATATCACTGCTGTACTGTAATAAGATGGTATCAGCCTCTCCTCTTATATCACTGCTGTACTGTAATAAGATATCAGCCTCTCCTCTTATATCACTGCTGTACTGTAATAAGATATCAGCCTCTCCTCTTATATCACTGCTGTACTGTAATAAGATATCAGCCTCTCCTCTTATATCACTGCTGTACTGTAATAAGATATCAGCCTCTCCTCTTATATCACTGCTGTACTGTAATAAGATGATATCAGCCTCTCCTCTTATATCACTGCTGTACTGTAATAAGATGATATCAGCCTCTCCTCTTATATCACTGCTGTACTGTAATAAGGTTATATCAGCCTCTCCTCTTATATCACTGCTGTACTGTAATAAGATATTAGCCTCTACTCTTATATCACTGCTGTACTGTAATAAGATATCAGCCTCTCCTCTTATATCACTGCTATACTGTAATAAGATGATATCAGCCTCTCCTCTTATATCACTGCTGTACTGTAATAAGATGATATCAGCCTCTTCTCTTATATCACTGCTGTACTGTAATAAGACATCAGCCTCTCCTCTTATATCACTGCTGTACTGTAATAAGATATCAGCCTCTCCTCTTATAGCACTGCTGTACTGTAATAAGATATCAGCCTCTCCTCTTATATCACTGCTGTACTGTAATAAGATATCAGCCTCTCCTCTTATATCACTGCTGTACTGTAATAAGATATCAGCCTCTCCTCTTATATCACTGCTGTACTGTAATAAGATATCAGCCTCCCTCTTATATCACTGCTGTACTGTAATAAGGTATCAGCCTCTCCTCTTATATCACTGCTGTACTGTAATAAGATGATATCAGCCTCTCCTCTTATATCACTGCTGTACTGTAATAAGGGAATATAAGCCTCTCCTCTTATATCACTGCTGTACTGTAATAAGATATCAGCCTGTCCTCTTATATCACTGCTGTACTGTAATAAGGTGATATCAGCCTCTCCTCTTATATCACTGCTGTACTGTAATAAGATATCAGCCCCTCCTCTTATATCACTGCTGTACTGTAATAAGATATCAGCCTCTCCTCTTATATCACTGCTGTACTGTAATAAGATATCAGCCTCTCCTCTTATATCACTGCTGTACTGTAATAAGATATCAGCCTCTCCTCTTATATCACTGCTGTACTGTAATAAGATGATATCAGCCTCTCCTCTTATATCACTGCTGTACTGTAATAAGATATCAGCCTCTCCTCTTATATCACTGCTGTACTGTAATAAGATATCAGCCTCTCCTCTTATATCACTGCTGTACTGTAATAAGGTGATATCAGCCTCTCCTCTTATATCACTGCTGTACTGTAATAAGATATCAGCCTCTCCTCTTATATCACTGCTGTACTGTAATAAGATGATATCAGCCTCTCCTCTTATATCACTGCTGTACTGTAATAAGATATCAGCCTCTCCTCTTATATCACTGCTGTACTGTAATATCAGCCTCTCCTCTTATATCACTGCTGTACTGTAATAAGATGATATCAGCCTCTCCTCTTATATCACTGCTGTACTGTAATAAGATATCAGCCTCTCCTCTTATATCACTGCTGTACTGTAATAAGATATCAGCCTCTCCTCTTATATCACTGCTGTACTGTAATAAGATATCAGCCTCTCCTCTTATATCACTGCTGTACTGTAATAAGATATCAGCCTCTCCTCTTATATCACTGCTGTACTGTAATAAGATATCAGCCTCTCCTCTTATATCACTGCTGTACTGTAATAAGGTGATATCAGCCTCTCCTCTTATATCACTGCTGTACTGTAATAAGGTGATATCAGCCTCTCCTCTTATATCACTGCTGTACTGTAATAAGATATCAGCCTCTCCTCTTATATCACTGCTGTACTGTAATAAGATATCAGCCTCTCCTCTTATATCACTGCTGTACTGTAATAAGATATCAGCCTCTCCTCTTATATCACTGCTGTACTGTAATAAGATATCAGCCTCTCCTCTTATATCATTGCTGTACTGTAATAAGATATCAGCCTCTCCTCTTATATCACTGCTGTACTGTAATAAGATATCAGCCTCTCCTCTTATATCACTGCTGTACTGTAATAAGATATCAGCCTCTCCTCCTATATCACTGCTGTACTGTAATAAGATGATATCAGCCTCCCCTCTTATATCACTGCTGTACTGTAATAAGATGATATCAGCCTCTCCTCTTATATCACTGCTGTACTGTAATAAGATATCAGCCTCTCCTCTTATATCACTGCTGTACTGTAATAAGATATCAGCCTCTCCTCTTATATCACTGCTGTACTGTAATAAGGGAATATAAGCCTCTCCTCTTATATCACTGCTGTACTGTAATAAGATATCAGCCTCTCCTCTTATATCACTGCTGTACTGTAATAAGATCAGCCTCTCCTCTTATATCACTGCTGTACTGTAATAAGATATCAGCCTCTCCTCTTATATCACTGCTGTACTGTAATAAGATATCAGCCCCTCCTCTATAACACTGCTGTACTGTAATAAGATATCAGCCTCTCCTCTTATATCACTGCTGTACTGTAATAAGATATCAGCCTCTCCTCTTATATCACTGCTGTACTGTAATAAGATGATATCAGCCTCTCCTCTTATATCACTGCTGTACTGTAATATGATATCAGCCTCTCCTCTTATATCACTGCTGTACTGTAATAAGGTAATATCAGCCTCTCCTCTTATATCACTGCTGTACTGTAATAAGATGATATCAGCCTCTCCTCTTATATCACTGCTGTACTGTAATAAGATATCATCCTCTTCTTATATCACTGCTGTACTGTAATAAGGTGATATCAGCCTCTCCTCTTATATCACTGCTGTACTGTAATAAGATATCAGACTCTCCTCTTATATCACTGCTGTACTGTAATAAGATATCAGCCTCTCCTCTTATATCACTGCTGTACTGTAATAAGATGATATCAGCCTCTCCTCTTATATCACTGCTGTACTGTAATAAGATATCAGCCTCTCCTCTTATATCACTGCTGTACTGTAATAAGGTGATATCAGCCTCTCCTCTTATATCACTGCTGTACTGTAATAAGATATCAGCCTCTCCTCTTATATCACTGCTGTACTGTAATAAGATGATATCAGCCTCTCCTCTTATATCACTGCTGTACTGTAATAAGGTGATATCAGCCTCTCCTCTAATATAACTGCTGTACTGTAATACGATATCAGCCTCTCCTCTTATATCACTGCTGTACTGTAATAAGATATCAGCCTCTCCTCTTATACCACTGCTGTACTGTAATAAGGTATCAGCCACTCCTCTTATATCACTGCTGTACTGTAATAAGATGATATCAGCCTCTCCTCTTATATCACTGCTGTACTGTAATAAGATGATATCAGCCTCTCCTCTTATATCTTAGGAGAGGCTGATATCATCTTATTACAGTACAGCAGTGATATAAGAGGAGAGGCTGATATCATCTTATTACAGTACAGCAGTGATGTAAGAGTAGAGGCTGATATCATCTTATTACAGTACAGCAGTGATATAAGAGGAGAGGCTGATACCTTATTACAGTACAGCAGTTATATAAGAGGAGAGGCTGATTTCTTATTACAGTACAGCAGTGATATAAGAGGAGAGGCTGATACCTTATTACAGTACAGCAGTGATATAAGAGGAGAGGCTGATATCTTATTACAGTACAGCAGTGATATAAGAGGAGAGGCTGATATCTTATTACAGTACAGCAGTGATATAAGAGGAGAGGCTGATACCATCTTATTACAGTACAGCAGTGATATAAGAGGAGAGGCTGATACCTTATTACAGTACAGCAGTGATATAAGAGGAGAGGCTGATATCTTATTACAGTACAGCAGTGATATAAGAGGAGAGGCTGATATCTTATTACAGTACAGCAGTGATATAAGAGGAGAGGCTGATATCATCTTATTACAGTATAACCAGTATAACCTGGGTATATACTGCATATAATGATATATATATATATATATATATATATATATATATATACTGCTGGTATAACCTGGGTGTATACTGTATATAATTATATATGTACAGCTGGTATAACCTGGGTATATACTGTATATAATGATATGTATACAGCTGGTATAACCTGGGTATATACTGTATATAATTATATATGTACAGCTGGTATAACCTGGGTATATACTGTATATAATTATATATGTACAGCTGGTATAACCTGGGTATATACTGTATATAATTATACATGTACAGCTGGTATAACCTGGATATATACTGTATATAATTATGTATGTACAGACGGTATAACCTGGGTATATACTGTATATAATTATATATATACATATATATATATGGTATATATATACTGTATATAATGATATATATATATATATATATATACTGCTGGTATAACCTGGGTGTATACTGTATATAATTATATATGTACAGCTGGTATAACCTGGGTATATACTGTATATAATGATATATATACTGCTGGTATAACCTGGGTGTATACTGTATATAATTATATATGTACAGCTGGTATAACCTGGGTATATACTGTATATAATGATATGTATACAGCTGGTATAACCTGGGTATATACTGTATATAATTATATATGTACAGCTGGTATAACCCGGGTATATACTGTATATAATTATATGTACAGCTGCTCTAACCTGGGTGTATGCTATATATAATTATATATGTACAGCTGGTATAACCTGGGTATATACTGTATATAATTATGTATGTACAGCTGGTATAACCTGGGTATATACTGTATATAATTATATATGTACAGCTGGTATAACCTGGGGATCTCCTGTATATAATTATATATATAAGTACAGCTGGTATAACCTGGGTATATACTGTATATAATGATATGTATACAGCTGGTATAACCTGGGTATATACTGTATATAATTATGTATGTACAGCCGGTATAACCTGGTTATATACTGTATATAATTATATATGTACAGCTGGTATGACCTGGGTATATACTGTATATAATTATATATGTACAGCTGGTATAACCTGGGGATCTCCTGTATATAATTATATATATAAGTACAGCTGGTATAACCTGGGTATATACTGTATATAATTATATATGTACAGCTGGTATAACCTGGGTATATACTGTATATAATTATATATGTACAGCTGGTATAACCTGGGTATATACTGTATATAATGATATGTATACAGCTGGTATAACCTGGGTATATACTGTATATATTTATATATGTACAGCTGGTATAACCTGGGTATATACTGTATATAATGATATGTATACAGCTGGTATAACCTGGGTATATACTGTATATAATGATATTTATACAGCTGGTATAACCTGGGTATAAACTGTATATAATGATATGTATACAGCTGGTATAATCTGGGTATATATTGTATATAATGATATGTACAGCTGGTATAACCTGGGTATATACTGTATATAATTATATATGTACAGCTGGTATAACCTGGGTATATACGGTATATACTGTATATAATGATATGTATACAGCTGGTATAACCTGGGTATATACTGTATATAATGATATGTACAGCTGGTATAACCTGGGTATATACTGTATATAATGATATGTATACAGCTGGTATAACCTGGGTATATATTGTATAAAATTATATATGTACAGCTGATATAACCTGGGTATATACTGTATATAATAATATATGTACAGCT
This sequence comes from Dendropsophus ebraccatus, assembly GCF_027789765.1. NCBI lineage: Eukaryota > Metazoa > Chordata > Amphibia > Anura > Hylidae > Dendropsophus > Dendropsophus ebraccatus. The sequence continues at coordinate 27,123 of NW_027208537.1, forward strand.
GGTATATACCGGGTATATACTGTATATAGTGATATATGTACAGCTGGTATAACCTGGGTATATACTGTATATAATTATATATGTACAGCTGGTATAACCTGGGTATATACTGTATATAATGATATGTATACAGCTGGTATAACCTGGGTATATACTGTATATAATGATATGTACAGCTGGTATAACCTGGGTATATACTGTATATAATGATATGTATACAGCTGGTATAACCTGGGTATATACTGTATATAATGATATGTATACAGCTGGTATAACCTGGGTATATACTGTATATAATGATATGTACAGCTGGTATAACCTGGGTATATACTGTATATAATTATATATGTACAGCTGGTATAACCTGGGTATATACTGTATATAATGATATGTACAGCTGGTATAACCTGGGTATATACTGTATATAATGATATGTACAGCTGGTATAACCTGGGTATATACTGTATATAATTATATATGTACAGCTGGTATAACCTGGGTATATACTGTATATAATGATATGTATACAGCTGGTATAACCTGGGTATATACTGTATATAATGATATGTATACAGCTGGTATAACCTGGGTATATACTGTATATAATGATATGTACAGCTGGTATAACCTGGGTATATACTGTATATAATGATATGTACAGCTGGTATAACCTGGGTATATACTGTATATAATGATATGTACAGCTGGTATAACCTGGGTATATACTGTATATAATGATATGTGTACAGCTGGTATAACCTGGGGATATACTGTATATAATAATATATGTACAGCTGGTATAACCTGGGGATCTCCTGTATATAATTATATATGTACAGCTGGTATAACCTGGGTATATACTGTATATAATTATATATGTACAGCTGGTATAACCTGGGTGTATACTGTATATAATGATATGTACAGCTGGTATAACCTGGCGATATACTGTATATAATTATATATGTACAGCTGGTATAACCTGGGTATATACTGTATATAATGATATGTACAGCTGGTATAACCTGGGTATATACTGTATATAATGATATGTATACAGCTGGTATAACCTGGGGATATACTGTATATAATGATATATATACTGCTGGTATAATACTATAGTGATTTCGCTCTCCGTGGTGCTGATCATATTTTGATTTTGTGATGGTTTCTGTTAGGTAACAGTGACCCCCGCAGGCTTTAGTGGGTACTGCATAGTGTATCATTTTCCAGCACTCCTATTGCAAAACCGCTAATAGGAAGATGGTAGGGGACGTATTTGCTACGTCTGAGCTTGCTGCAGACTCCTTGTCAGATTTACAGACCAGGTTCTTTGAGAGGCTTACAGTATTCTCTCCATAGGAGCCGTTATCCAAGCAGGACCCTCTGGGGAGGCTGCTGGGCTGCCCAGCTGCTGCCGTCAGTCCTGTTGTTCCTGTCTCTTTGCTCCAGCCGTGATCAAGCCTGCGCCCGCTGCTGTTTCCCGGTTGTCATGTGTTCCAAATGCACCACCTCCTGTCCATCTCACAGGTCGGGGTCCAGAACCTCGTCCTGCCTGAGAACAACTCTCTCCCCGACCTAGTGAGGCCCTTATTGACACTGGGTCTCGACTGACTTTACTTTTCGGGAGAGTGTCTATAAACAGTACGGGGACTTGTCTGAGTTACTTCCTCCCCCTGAGCCCTGGCGAGATGTTCCTGGCAGCTCTGGTCACCATATCCCCCATCATGGTGTCTGGAAGCTTTTGTCAGTATATAAGGAGCCTAGTATATAAGGGGGCCTAGTATATAAGGGAGCCTAGTATATAAGGGGGCCTAGTATATAAGGAGCCTAGTATATAAGGGGGCCTAGTATATAAGGGGGCCTAGTATATAAGGGGGCCTAGTATATAAGGAGCCTAGTATATAAGGGGGCCTAGTATATAAGGGGAGGCCTAGTATATAAGGGAGCCTAGTATATAAGGGGGCCTAGTATATAAGGGAGCCTAGTATATAAGGGGGCCTAGTATATAAGGGAGCCTAGTATATAAGGGGACCTAGTATATAAGGGGGCCTAGTATATAAGGGGGCCTAGTATATAAGGGAGCCTAGTATATAAGGGGGCCTAGTATATAAGGGGGGGCTAGTATATAAGGGGGCCTAGTATATAAGGGGGCCTAGTATATAAGGGAGCCTAGTATATAAGGGGGCCTAGTATATAAGGAGCCTAGTATATAAGGGGGCCTAGTATATAAGGGGAGGCCTAGTATATAAGGGGGGCCTAGTATATAAGGGGGCCTAGTATATAAGGGAGCCTAGTATATAAGGGGGCCTAGTATATAAGGAGCCTAGTATATAAGGGGGCCTAGTATATAAGGGGAGGCCTAGTATATAAGGGAGCCTAGTATATAAGGGGGCCTAGTATATAAGGAGCCTAGTATATAAGGGGGCCTAGTATATAAGGGAGCCTAGTATATAAGGGGACCTAGTATATAAGGGGGCCTAGTATATAAGGGGGCCTAGTATATAAGGGAGCCTAGTATATAAGGGGGCCTAGTATATAAGGGGGGGCTAGTATATAAGGGGGCCTAGTATATAAGGGGGCCTAGTATATAAGGGGGCCTAGTATATAAGGGAGCCTAGTATATAAGGGGAGCCTAGTATATAAGGGGGCCTAGTATATAAGGGGGGCCTAGTATATAAGGGGGGCCTAGTATATAAGGGGGCCTAGTATATAAGGGGGCCTAGTATATAAGGGGGGCCTAGAATATAAGGGGAGGCCTAGTATATAAGGGGGCCTAGTATATAAGGGAGCCTAGTATATAAGGGGGCCTAGTATATAAGGGGGCCTAGTATATAAGGGAGCCTAGTATATAAGGGGGCCTAGTAAATAAGGAGCCTAGTATATAAGGGGGCCTAGTATATAAGGAGGCCTAGTATATAAGGGGGCCTAGTATATAAGGGGAGCCTAGTATATAAGGGGGCCTAGTATATAAGGAGCCTAGTATATAAGGGGGCCTAGTATATAAGGGAGCCTAGTATATAAGGGGGCCTAGTATATAAGTAGCCTAGTATATAAGGGGGCCTAGTATATAAGGGGGCCTAGTATATAAGGGAGCCTAGTATATAAGGGGGCCTAGTATATAAGGGGGCCTAGTATATAAGGGAGCCTAGTATATAAGGGGGGCTAGTATATAAGGGGGCCTAGTATATAAGGGGGGGCTAGTATATAAGGGGGGCCTAGTATATAAGGGAGCCTAGTATATAAGGGGGCCTAGTATATAAGGGGGGGCTAGTATATAAGGGGGCCTAGTATATAAGGGGAGCCTAGTATATAAGGGAGCCTAGTATATAAGGGGGCCTAGTATATAAGGGGGCCTAGTATATAAGGGAGCCTAGTATATAAGGGGGCCTAGTATATAAGGGGGCCTAGTATATAAGGGAGCCTAGTATATAAGGGAGCCTAGTATATAAGGGGGCCTAGTATATAAGGGGGCCTAGTATATAAGGGAGCCTAGTATATAAGGGAGCCTAGTATATAAGGGGGGCCTAGTATATAAGGAAGCCTAGTATATAAGGAGCCTAGTATATAAGGGGGCCTAGTATATGAGGGGAGCCTAGTATATAAGGGGGCCTAGTATATGAGGGGGGCCTAGTATATAAGGGGAGCCTAGTATATAAGGGGGCCTAGTATATAAGGGGGGGCCTAGTATATAAGGGGGGCCTAGTATATAAGGGGAGCCTAGTATATAAGGGAGCCTAGTATATAAGGGAGCCTAGTATATAAGGGGGGCTAGTATATAAGGGGGCCTAGTATATAAGGGGAGGCCTAGTATATAAGGGAGCCTAGTATATAAGGGGAGGCCTAGTATATAAGGGGGCCTAGTATATAAGGGGGCCTAGTATATAAGGGGGCCTAGTATATAAGGGAGCCTAGTATATAAGGGAGCCTAGTATATAAGGGGGGCTAGTATATAAGGGGGCCTAGTATATAAGGGGGCCTAGTATATAAGGGGGCCTAGTATATAAGGGGGCCTAGTATATAAGGGGGCCTAGTATATAAGGGAGCCTAGTATATAAGGTGGCCTAGTATATAAGGGGAGCCTAGTATATAAGGGGGCCTAGTATATAAGGGGAGGCCTAGTATATAAGGGAGCCTAGTATATAAGGGGAGGCCTAGTATATAAGGGGGCCTAGTATATAAGGGGAGGCCTAGTATATAAGGGGGCCTAATATATAAGGGAGCCTAGTATATAAGGGGGCCTAGTATATAAGGGGAGGCCTAGTATATAAGGGGAGCCTAGTATATAAGGGGGGGCTAGTATATAATGGGGGCCTAGTATATAAGGGGGCCTAGTATATAAGGGGGGGCTAGTATATAATGGGGGCCTAGTATATAAGGGGGCCTAGTATATAAGGGGGGGCTAGTATATAATGGGGGCCTAGTATATAAGGGGAGCCTAGTATATAAGGGGAGCCTAGTATATAAGGGAAGCCTAGTATATAAGAGGAGCCTAGTATATAAGGGGGGCCTAGTATATAAGGGGGCCTAGTATATAAGGGGAGGCCTAGTATATAAGGGGGGCCTAGTATATAAGGGAAGCCTAGTATATAAGGGGAGCCTAGTATATAAGGGGGCCTAGTATATAAGGGGGCCTAGTATATAAGGGGGCCTAGTATATAAGGGGGCCTAGTATATAAGGGGGCCTAGTATATAAGGGGGCCTAGTATATAAGGGGGGCCTAGTATATAAGGAGGCCTAGTATATAAGGGGGCCTAGTATATAAGGGGGTCTAGTATATAAGGGAGCCTAGTATATAAGGGGGCCTAGTATATAAGGGGAGGCCTAGTATATAAGGGGGGCCTAGTATATAAGGGGGGCCTAGTATATAAGGGGGCCTAGTATATAAGGTGGCCTAGTATATGAGGGAGGCCTAGTATATAAGGGGGGCCTAGTATATAAGGGGGGCCTAGTATATAAGGGGAGGCCTAGTATATAAGGGGAGGCCTAGTATATAAGGGGGGCCTAGTATATAAGGGGGTCTAGTATATAAGGGGAGGCCTAGTATATAAGGGGGGCCTAGTATATAAGGAGGCCTAGTATATAAGGGGGCCTAGTATATAAGGAGGCCTAGTATATAAGGGAAGCCTAGTATATAAGGGGGGCCTAGTATATAAGGGGGGCCTAGTATATAAGGAGGCCTAGTATATAAGGGGAGCCTAGTATATAAGGAGGCCTAGTATATAAGGGGGCCTAGTATATAAGGGGGCCTAGTATATAAGGGGGGCCTAGTATATAAGGGGAGCCTAGTATATAAGGGGGGCCTAGTATATGAGGGGAGGCCTAGTATATAAGGGGGGCCTAGTATAAAAGGTGGCCTAGTATATAAGGGGGCCTAGTATATAAGGGAGCCTAGTATATAAGGGGGCCTAGTATATAAGGGAGCCTAGTATATAAGGGGGGCCTAGTATATAAGGGGAGGCCTAGTATATAAGGGGGGCCTAGTATATAAGGGGAGCCTAGTATATAAGGGGGGCCTAGTATATAAGAGGGCCTAGTAAATAAGGGGGCCTAGTATATAAGGGGGCCTAGTATATAAGGGGGGCCTAGTATATAAGGGGGGCCTAGTATATAAGGGAAGCCTAGTATATAAGGGGGGGCCTAGTATATAAGGGGGCCTAGTATATAAGGGAGCCTAGTATATAAGGGAGCCTAGTATATAAGGGAGCCTAGTATATAAGGGGGCCTAGTATATAAGGGGGCCTAGTATATAAGGGGGCCTAGTATATAAGGGGGCCTAGTATATAAGGGGGCCTAGTATATAAGGGGGGGCCTAGTATATAAGGGGAGGCCTAGTATATAAGGGGAGGCCTAGTATATAAGGGGGGCCTAGTATATAAGGGGGTCTAGTATATAAGGGGAGGCCTAGTATATAAGGGGGGCCTAGTATATAAGGGGAGCCTAGTATATAAGGGGGGCCTAGTATATAAGGGGGGCCTAGTATATAAGGGGAGGCCTAGTATATAAGGGGAGGCCTAGTATATAAGGGGGGCCTAGTATATAAGGGGGTCTAGTATATAAGGGGAGGCCTAGTATATAAGGGGGGCCTAGTATATAAGGAAGCCTAGTATATAAGGAGGCCTAGTATATAAGGAAGCCTAGTATATAAGGGGGCCTAGTATATAAGGAAGCCTAGTATATAAGGAGCCTAGTATATAAGGGGGCCTAGTATATGAGGGGAGCCTAGTATATAAGGGGAGGCCTAGTATATAAGGGGGCCTAGTATATAAGGGGAGGCCTAGTATATAAGGGAGCCTAGTATATAAGGGGAGCCTAGTATATAAGGGGGGCCTAGTATATAAGGGGGGCCTAGTATATAAGGGGAGGCCTAGTATATAAGGGGAGGCCTAGTATATAAGGGGGGCCTAGTATATAAGGGGGTCTAGTATATAAGGGGAGGCCTAGTATATAAGGGGGGCCTAGTATATAAGGGGGCCTAGTATATAAGGGAAGCCTAGTATATAAGAGGAGCCTAGTATATAAGGGGGCCTAGTATATAAGGGGAGGCCTAGTATATAAGGGGGGCCTAGTATATAAGGGAGCCTAGTATATAAGGGAGCCTAGTATATAAGGGAGCCTAGTATATAAGGGGGGCCTAGTATATAAGGGGGGCCTAGTATATAAGGGAGCCTAGTATATAAGGGAGCCTAGTATATAAGGGGGCCTAGTATATAAGGAGGCCTAGTATATAAGGGGAGCCTAGTATATAAGGGGGCCTAGTATATAAGGGAGCCTAGTATATAAGGGGGGCCTAGAATATAAGGGGAGGCCTAGTATATAAGGGGGCCTAGTATATAAGGGGGCCTAGTATATAAGGGGGGCCTAGTATATAAGGGGGCCTAGTATATAAGGGGAGCCTAGTATATAAGGGAGCCTAGTATATAAGGGGGGCCTAGTATATAAGGGGAGCCTAGTATATAAGGGAGCCTAGTATATAAGGGAGCCTAGTATATAAGGGGAGCCTAGTATATAAGGAGGGCCTAGTATATAAGGGGGGCCTAGTATATAAGGGGGGCCTAGTATATAAGGGAGCCTAGTATATAAGGGAGCCTAGTATATAAGGAGCCTAGTATATAAGGGGGCCTAGTATATAAGGGGGCCTAGTATATAAGGGGGCCTAGTATATAAGGGAAGCCTAGTATATAAGGGGAGCCTAGTATATAAGGGGAGCCTAGTATATAAGGGGGCCTAGTATATAAGGGGAGGCCTAGTATATAAGGGGGCCTAGTATATAAGGGAGCCTAGTATATAAGGGAGCCTAGTATATAAGGGGGGCCTAGTATATAAGGGGGGCCTAGTATATAAGGGAGCCTAGTATATAAGGGAGCCTAGTATATAAGGGAGCCTAGTATATAAGGGAGCCTAGTATATAAGGGGAGGCCTAGTATATAAGGGGAGCCTAGTATATAAGGGGAGGCCTAGTATATAAGGGGGGCCTAGTATATAAGGGGGGCCTAGTATATAAGGGGGCCTAGTATATAAGGGGGCCTAGTATATAAGGGGGCCTAGTATATAAGGGGGGCCTAGTATATAAGGGGGGCCTAGTATATAAGGGGGCCTAGTATATAAGGGGGGCCTAGTATATAAGGGGGCCTAGTATATAAGGGGGCCTAGTACACACAGTGATGTCACAGTACAGGGGGGATAATACACACAGTGATGTCACAGTACAGGGGGGATAATACACACAGTGATGCCACAGTACAGGGATAATACACACAGTGATGTCACAGTACAGGGGGGATAATACACACAGTGATGTCACAGTACAGGGGGGATAATACACAGTGATGTCACAGTACAGGGGGGATAATACACACAGTGATGTCACAGTACAGGGGGGATAATACACAGTGATGTCACAGTACAGGGGGGATAATACACAGTGATGTCACAGTACAGAGATAACACACACAGTGATGTCACAGTACAGGGGGGATAATACACACAGTGATGTCACAGTACAGGGGGGATAATACACACAGTGATGTCACAGTACAGGGATAATACACACAGTGATGTCACAGTACAGGGATAATACACACAGTGATGTCACAGTACAGGGATAATACACACAGTGATGTCACAGTACGGGGATAATACACACAGTGATGTCACAGTACAGGGGGGATAATACACACAGTGATGTCACAGTACAGGGGGGATAATACACAGTGATGTCACAGTACAGGGATAATACACACAGTGATGTCACAGTACAGGGATAACACACACAGTGATGTCACAGTACAGGGATAATACACACAGTGATGTCACAGTACAGGGATAATACACACAGTGATGTCACAGTACAGGGATAATACACAGTGATGTCACAGTACAGGGATAATACACAGTGATGTCACAGTACAGGGATAATACTCACAGTGATGTCACAGTACAGGGATAACACACACAGTGATGTCACAGTACAGGGATAATACACACAGTGATGTCACAGTACAGGGATAACACACACAGTGATGTCACAGTACAGGGATAATACACACAGTGATGTCACAGTACAGGGATAATACACAGTGATGTCACAGTACAGGGATAATACTCACAGTGATGTCACAGTACAGGGGGGATAATACACACAGTGATGTCACAGTACAGGGATAATACACAGTGATGTCACAGTACAGGGATAATACACACAGTGATGTCACAGTACAGGGGGGATAATACACACAGTGATGTCACAGTACAGGGGGGGATAATACACACAGTGATGTCACAGTACAGGGGGGGATAATACACAGTGATGTCACAGTACAGGGGGGATAATACACAGTGATGTCACAGTACAGGGATAATACACACAGTGATGTCACAGTACAGGGGGGATAATACAGACAGTGATGTCACAGTACAGGGATAATACACACAGTGATGTCACAGTACAGGGATAATACACACAGTGATGTCACAGTACAGGGATAATACACAGTGATGTCACAGTACAGAGATAACACACACAGTGATGTCACAGTACAGGGATAATACACACAGTGATGTCACAGTACAGGGATAATACACACAGTGATGTCACAGTACAGGGATAATACACAGTGATGTCACAGTACAGGGATAATACACACAGTGATGTCACAGTACAGGGGGGATAATACACAGTGATGTCACAGTACAGGGATAATACACACAGTGATGTCACAGTACAGGGATAACACACACAGTGATGTCACAGTACAGGGATAATACACACAGTGATGTCACAGTACAGGGATAATACACACAGTGATGTCACAGTACAGGGATAATACACAGTGATGTCACAGTACAGGGATAATACACAGTGATGTCACAGTACAGGGATAATACAGTGATGTCACAGTACAGGGATAACACACACAGTGATGTCACAGTACAGGGATAATACACACAGTGATGTCACAGTACAGGGATAATACACAGTGATGTCACAGTACAGAGGGGATAATACACACAGTGATGTCACAGTACAGGGATGATACACACAGTGATGTCACAGTACAGGGATAATACTCACAGTGATGTCACAGTACAGGGGGGATAATACACACAGTGATGTCACAGTACAGGGATTATACACAGTGATGTCACAGTACAGGGGGGATAATACACACAGTGATGTCACAGTACAGGGGGGATAATACACAGTGATGTCACAGTACAGGGATAATACACACAGTGATGTCACAGTACAGGGGGGATAATACACACAGTGATGTCACAGTACAGGGGGGATAATACACAGTGATGTCACAGTACAGGGATAATACACACAGTGATGTCACAGTACGGGGATAATACACACAGTGATGTCACAGTACAGGGATAATACACACAGTGATGTCACAGTACAGGGATAATACACAGTGATGTCACAGTACAGGGATAATACACACAGTGATGTCACAGTACGGGGATAATACACACAGTGATGTCACAGTACAGGGATAACACACACAGTGATGTCACAGTACAGGGGGGATAATACACAGTGATGTCACAGTACAGGGGGGATAATACACACAGTGATGTCACAGTACAGGGATAATACACACAGTGATGTCACAGTACAGGGATAATACACAGTGATGTCACAGTACAGGGGGGATAATACACAGTGATGTCACAGTACCAGGTTATGGCCTCTAGGTGGCAGCATTGGAATAAGGGAAGCCTCACTATGTGCCCAGATAGAAGGATCACACAGAGGAGTGTTGTTTAATAGATATTTAAGAATAGCACTCGTCCTTCCTCATCCTCGGTCTCCTCATCCTCAGTCTCCCGGCCTCGGTCCTGGCACCCCCGCCCCCATGTTACAAGTCTGATCAGGCAATTACGGATTACACGGCCTCATCGTGATCCGTAGACGTCCATGTAATGTCTCACATCCGCCAGACAGATCTGTGTATTGGGCTCCCGATCAGCTCCCTCATTACTGCATGTATAGAGGTTATCTACAGTGGACAGCCCCTCGAAATCAGTGAAGTAGGTGCCGACCCACGGATGATTTAGACCCCCGACCTGTATGAGGAAAGAGCGGCTGCAGCTGCCGGCAGGTATGTGACACAGGATACAAATGATGGGGGATCCATCTCTACGAGTATATGCGATTGTTGGTTAGGCAGCGTGCCGTACCTTGGTGACAGTCACACCATACCCTGGTGACAGCCAACATACCCTGGTGACAGTCACACCATACCCTGGTGACAGCCAACATACCCTGGTGACAGCCGGCATACCTAGGTGATACCTGACTAGTCTACACTCTTTGGATACCTGCCTAGTCTACACTCTGTCCTCCTCAGACAAGGCAGAGCTACAGACAGACTATAGACTACAGACAGGGTACAGCCAAACTACAGACTACAGACAGGCTACAGACTACACACAGGCTGCAGACTACAGACAGACTACAGACAGACTACAGCCGAGCTACAGACAGACTACGAACTGCAGCCAGGCTACAGACAGACTACAGCCAAATTACAGACAGACTACAGCCAGGCTACAGACTACAGCCAAACTACAGCTAGACTACAGCCAAACTACAGCTAGACTACAGCAAGGCTACAGACAGACCACAGCCAGGCTACAGCCAGACTACAGGCTACAGACAGACTACAGGCTACAGCCAGGCTACAGACTACAGCCAGACTACAGAAAGACTACAGCCAGGCTACGGACTCAAGCAAGACTACAGGACTACAGAAAGACTACAGCCAGGCTACAGACTACAGACAGACTACAGCCAGGCTACAGACTACAGCCAGCCTACAGACAGACTACAGCCAGGCTACAGACTACAGGCTACAGACAGACTACAGCCAGGCTACAGACAGACTACATACTACACACAGGCTAAAGCTAGCCTACATACAACATACAGACTACAGCCAGACTACAGATAGACTAAAGCCAGGCTACAGACAGACTACAGCCAAGCTACAGCCAGCCTACATACAGACTACAGCTGGACTACAGACCACAGCCAAACTACAGCCAGGCTACAGACTACAGACAGACTACAAACTACAGCCAGACTAAAGAAAGACTACAGACTACAACCAGGCTACAGACAGACTACAGCGAGGCTACAGACTAGAGATAGACTACATACTACAGCCAGACTACAGCCAGACTACTGACTACGGCCAGACTACAGACAGGCTACAAACTACAGAAATATGTAGAAGACGGCACTTCCGTGGCGGTGGTGCTCGAGGTGAGAAAAATGTTCAGATATTAGGAAGAGCCCGGCACTCACCAAATAGATTATGCTTCTTTATTGTAGTGTAGCAAACATATGGTACAAGGACGCGTTTCGGCCAAGCATGGCCTTCATCAGCTTAGGGGTGTACACCCCTAAGCTGATGAAGGCCGTGCTTGGCCGAAACGCGTCCTTGTACCATATGTTTGCTACACTACAATAAAGAAGCATAATCTACTTGGTGAGTGCCGGGCTCTTCCTAATAGGCTACAAACTACAGCCAGGCTACTGACTACAGCCAGGATACAGACCACATAATACAGCCAGATTACAGCCAGGCTACAGACTACAGACAGGCTACAGACAGATTACAGCAAGAATACAGACAAGCTACAGACTACAGCCAGACTACAAACTACAGCCAGGCTACAGACAGACTACAATGAGGCTGCAGGCTACAGCCAGACTACAGAAAGACTACAAACTACAGACAGACTACAGCAGGCTACAGACTACAGTCAGGCTATAGACTACAGACAGACTACAGCCAGGCTACAGACTACAGCCAGGCTATAGACTACAGCCAGGCTACAGACTACAGACAGACTACATACTACATACAGACTACAGCTAGCCTACATACAACATACAGGCTACAGCCAGACTACAGATAGACTACAGCCAGGCTATAGACAGACTACAGCAAAGCTACAGCCAGCCTACATACAGACTACAGCCAGACTACAGACCACAGCCAAACTACAGACAGACTACATACTACAGCCAGACTACAGAAAGACTACAGACTACAACCAGGCTACAGACAGACTACAGCGAGGCTACAGACTACAGATAGACTACATACTACAGCCAGACTACAGAAAGACTACAGACTACGGCCAGACTACAGACAGGCTACAAACTACAGCCAGGCTACTGACTACAGCCAGGATACAGACTACATAATACAGCCAGATTACAGCCAGGCTACAGACTACAGACAGGCTACAGACAGATTACAGCAAGAATACAGACAAGCTACAGACTACAGCCAGACTACAAACTACAGCCAGGCTACAGACTACAGCCAGGCTATAGACAGACTACAATGAGGCTGCAGGCTACAGACAGACTACAGAAAGACTACAAACTACAGACAGGCTACAGCCAGGCAACAGACTACAGCCAGACTACAGAAAGACTACAAACTACAGACAGGCTACAGACTACAGTCAGGCTATAGACTACAGACAGACTACAGCCTACAGCCAGGCTACAGACTACAGCCAGGCTATAGACTACAGCCAGGCTACAGACTACAGCCAGGCTACAGACAGACTACATACTACATACAGACTACAGCTAGCATACATACAACATACAGGCTACAGCCAAACTACAGCCAGGCTACAGACAGACTACATACTACAGCCAGACTACAGAAAGACTACAGACTACAACCAGGCTACAGACAGACTACAGCGAGGCTACAGACTACAGATAGACTACATACTACAGCCAGACTACAGAAAGACTACAGACTACAACCAGGCTACAGACAGACTACAGCGAGGCTACAGACTACAGATAGACTACATACTACAGCCAGACTACAGACTACAGCCAGACTACAGACAGGCTACAAACTACAGCCAGGCTACTGACTACAGCCAGGATACAGACTACATAATACAGCCAGATTACAGCCAGGCTACAGACAGATTACAGCCAGACTACAGACAAGCTACAGACTACAGCCAGGCTATAGACAGACTACAGTAAGGCTGCAGGCTACAGCCAGACTACAGAAAGACTACAAATTAGACAGGCTACAGACTACAGCCAGCCTACATACAGACTACAGCCAGGCTATAGACTACAGACAGACTACAGCCAGGCTACAGACAGACTACAATCAGGCTGCAGGCTACAGCCAGACTATAGAAAGACTACAAACTACAGACAGGCTACAGCCAGGCAACAGACTACAGACAGGCTACAGCCAGACTACAGAAAGACTACAAACTACAGACAGTCTACAGCTAGGCTATAGACTACAGACAGGCTACAGACTACAGCCTACAGACAGACTACAGCCTACAGACAGGCTATAGACTACAGACAGGCTATAGACTACAGACAGACTACAGACAGGATACAGACTACAGCCAGGCTACAGACAGACTACATACTACATACAGACTACAGCTAGCCTACATACAACATACAGACTACAGCCAGACTACAGCCAGGCTACAGACAGACTACAGCCAAGCTACAGCCAGCCTACATACAGACTACAGCCGGACTACAGACCACAGCCAAACTACAGCCAGGCTACAGACTACAGACAGACTACATACTACAGCCAGACTACAGACTACAACCAGGCTACAGACAGACTACAGCGAGGCTACAGACTACAGATAGACTACATACTACAGCCAGACAACAGACTACAGCCAGACTACAGACTATGGCCAGACTACAGACAGGCTACAAACTACAGCCAGGCTACTGACTACAGCCAGGATACAGACTACATAATACAGCCACACTACAGCCAGGCTACAGACTACAGACAGGCTACAGACAGATTACAGCCAGACTACAGACAAGCTACAGACTACAGCCAGACTACAAACTACAGCCAGGCTACAGACTACAGCCAGGCTATAGACAGACTACAGAAAGACTACAAATTACAGCCAGGCTACAGACTACAGCCAGCCTACATACAGACTACAGCCAGGCTATAGACTACAGACAGACTACAGCCAGGCTACAGACAGACTACAATCAGGCTGCAGGCTCCAGCCAGACTACAGAAAGACTACAAACTACAGACAGGCTACAGCCAGGCAACAGACTACAGCCAGACTACAGAAAGACTTCAAACTACAGACAGACTACAGCCAGGCTACAGACTACAGCCAGGCTACAGACCACAGCCAGGCTATAGAATACAGACAACTACAGACAGACTACAGCCAGGCTACAGACTACAGCCAGGCTATAGACTACAGACAGACTACATACTACATACAGACTACAGCTAGCCTACATACAACATACAGACTACAGCAAGGCTACAGACAGGCTACAGCCAGCCTACATACAGACTACAGCTGGACTACAGACCACAGCCAAACTACAGCCAGGCTACAGACTGCAGACAGACTACATACTACAGCCAGACTACAGAAAGACTACATGTATGTATAGGATCAGTGCTGCACATCTCTGCCTTAAATTGTAGAGCCGGTGCTCAGTGGTAACTAGGTTCTTCAACCTTCAATCTTGTACAGTAGAAAACCACGGCACTCGTTTTTTCATGCAAGAATAAGTGAGGGTTTTATTTAACAATGAGATACAAGGTATTTACTCCGACCATAGACAGAAAGTATATGAGATGAGACCAACAATGTACTGTGCAACGTTTCGGTCCGACCAGGACCTTCCTCAGGCCGAGGGGTCTCTCGTGTGCTGTATGTAAGAAGAAGAGGGGTCGGTGGAGTGACTACAGACAGACTACAGCCAGACTACAGCCAGACTACATACTACATACAGACTACAGCTAGCCTACATACAACATACAGACTACAGCCAGACTACAGATAGACTACAGCCAGGCTACAGACAGACTACAGCCAAGCTACAGCCAGCCTACATACAGACTACAGCCGGACTACAGATCACAGCCAAACTACAGCCAGGCTACAGACTACAGACAGACTACATACTACAGCCAGACTACAGAAAGACTACAGACTACAACCAGGCTACAGACTACAGCCAGACTACAGAAAGACTACAGACTACAACCAGGCTACAGACAGACTACAGCGAGGCTACATACTACAGCCAGACTACTGACTACGGCCAGACTACAGACAGGCTACAAACTACAGCCAGGCTACTGACTACAGACAGGATACAGACTACATAACACAGCCAGACTACAGCCAGATTAAAGCCAGGCTACAGACTACAGCCAGGCTACAGACAGATTACAGCCAGACTACAGACAAGCTACAGACTACAGCCAGACTACAAACTACAGCCAGGCTACAGACAAGCTACATACTACAGCCAGACTACTGACTACGGCCAGACTACAGACAGGCTACAAACTACAGCCAGGCTACTGACTACAGACAGGATACAGACTACATAACACAGCCAGACTACAGCCAGATTAAAGCCAGGCTACAGACTACAGCCAGGCTACAGACAGATTACAGCCAGACTACAGACAAGCTACAGACTACAGCCAGACTACAAACTACAGCCAGGCTACAGACAAGCTACAGACTACAGCCAGACTACAGACAGATTACAGCCAGACTACAGACAAGCTACAGACTACAGCCAGGCTACAGACAGATTACAGCCAGACTACAGACAAGCTACAGACTACAGCCAGACTACAAACTACAGCCAGGCTACAGACAAGCTACAGACTACAGCCAGACTACAAACTACAGCCAGGCTACAGGCTCCAGACAAACTACAGACAGACTACAGCCAGGCTACAGGCTCCAGACAGACAACAGACAGACTACAGACAGGCTACAGACAACAGACAGGCTACAGACAACAGACAGACTACAGCCAGGCTTCAGACTAAGTGAAACTGAAACTACCTCCTCACTTACTGTACATCTGCAGGTAGCTGTAGGATTGGGCAGAACCCGTCCTGTGACTGGATCTGAGGCCTCTGATTGGCTGTGTGTGAGAGGCAGGTTTTGTGTGAGGTAACCTTCACAAGGATTGGCTCTTGGATAACTGACCGATAAGCCATGTGATAGGCCACAACATATAATCAATCACAGTTAACCCATTACAGAGCTTTCACTTTCGACTGAGCCTGAGGAGTGTACTGCAGAACAGGGACACCAAGTGTCGGGAGTTGTGTACTACAGCTACCTATTGCAGAGCATACATATATACAGGATACCAACCTATACCTGCTAGAAAAAGACAGTGGATCCCGTTCCGGGACACTGCTATCATACCCTGGTGACAGCCGCCATACCCTGGTGACAGCCGCCATACCCTGGTCACAGGAGTCATACCCTGGTGACAGCCGCCATACCCTGGTCACAGGAGCCATACCCTGGTGACAGCTGCATATCCTGGTCAGAGGAGTCATACCCTGGTGACAGCTGCATATCCTGGTCACAGGAGTCATACCCTGGTGACAGCTGCATATCCTGGTCACAGCCGCCATACCCTGGTGACAGCCGCCATACCCTGGTCACAGGAGTCATACCCTGGTGACAGCCGCCATACCCTGGTCACAGGAGCCATACCCTGGTGACAGCTGCATATCCTGGTCAGAGGAGTCATACCCTGGTGACAGCTGCATATCCTGGTCACAGGAGTCATACCCTGGTGACAGCTGCATACCCTGGTGACAGCCGCCATACCCTGGTGACAGCTGCATATCCTGGTCACAGGAGTCATACCCTGGTGACAGCCGCCATACCCTGGTCACAGGAGTCATACCCTGGTGACAGCCGCCATACCCTGGTGACAGCCGCCATACCCTGGTGACAGCCGCCATACCCTGGTCACAGGAGTCATACCCTGGTGACAGCTGCATATCCTGGTCAGAGGAGTCATACCCTGGTGACAGCTGACATACCTTGGAGACAGCCATCATACCCCGTAGTTGCCAACAGTTGACAACCCTGGCAAAAGCAAGTCCTGGGTATGTCCTGGGAAGCCCCGCCCCTGTCGTCGCGAGTGACATCACTCATACCGAGCAGGGAGAGGAGTCGCTGGGGGACTAGAGGGACCATACAGGTGAGTTAAGTATAGTTTTGTTTGTTGTTTTAAATACAGATGAAGGGGGTAGTGGTATCATGATGAAGGGACAGGAGGATGCTGAGGGGGGTAGTAGCATGATGGAGGAGGGTGCTGAAAGGGTAGTGGTGTGATGATGGAGGAGCAGGAGGATGAAATGGGTAGTAGTTTGATGATGGAGGGGCATAAGGATGAAGGGGGTAGTAGTATGATGGTGGAGGGGCAGGAGGATGAAGGTGGTAGTGGTATGATGATGGAGGGGCAGGAGTATGATGAAGGGGGTAGTAGTATGATGGTGGAGGGGCAGGAGGATGACGGGGGTAGTGGTATGATGATGGAGGGGCAGGAGTATGATAAAGGGGGTAGTAGTATGATGATGGAGGAGCAGGAGGATGAAGGGGGTAATAGTTTGATGATATGGGGTGCAGCTGCATCATATGGGCACAAATTTACCAGTATATATCAGTATATACAGTCAGTCATTAGAGTGCTATCTCCAAAGCCTGCTTTGAGTGGGGTGTGTAATATACTGGGGACCTGACACTGGGGTTTGTAATATACTGGGGACCTGATACTGGGGTGTGTAATATACTGGGGACCTGATACTGGGGTGTGTAATATACTGGGGACCTGACACTGGGGTGTGTAATATACTGGGGACCTGATACTGGGGTGTGTAATATACTGGGGACCTGACACTGGGGTTTGTAATATACTGGGGACCTGATACTGGGGTGTGTAATATACTGGGGACCGGATACTAGGGTGTGTAATATAATGGGGACCTGACACTGGGGTTTGTAATATACTGGGGACCTGATACTGGGGTGTGTAATATACTGGGGACCTGACACTGGGGTGTGTAATATACTGGGGACCTGATACAGTGGTGACAAGCCACACCACGCAAACCACACCCATGATAGGCCACACCCCACTGAGACACCCACAATAAGCCAGACTCCTTGTTGTCAACACTAAATGAGAAAATCTTGAAGATCCTGTAGACAATATGTCCCCCAATCCCAGCCTATAGACCTATTGGACAGATTTATGCAGCTCAGTATAGAGGAGAGAGCAACTTCACAGGGAACACTCACTGACCTCTGTACCTGCAGCCCTTCAAAGAGAAGAGAGAAGCTTCACAGGGCACACCCACTGACCTCTGAACCTGCATCCCTTCAAAGAGAAGAGAGAAGCTTCACAGGGAACACCCACTGATCTCTGAACCTGCAGCCCAATAAAGAGGAGAGAGAAGCTTCACAGGGAACACCCACTGACCTCTGAACCCGCAGCCCAGTAAAGATGAAAGAAAGAGCTACACAGGGAACACCCACTGACCTCGGAAACTGCAGCCCTTCAAAGAGAAGAGAGAAGCTTCACAGGAACACCAACTGACCTCTGAACCTGCAGCCCTTCAAAAAGAGCGAAGCTTCACAGGAACACCATCTGACCTCTGAACCTGCAGCACAGTAAAGAGGGGAGAGAAGCTTCACAGAGAACACCAACTGACCTCGGAACCTGCAGCCAAGTAAAGAGGAGAGAGAGCAACTTCACAGGGAACATCCATTTGTGGTGTGCCACAATGGGTGTTGCTATAAGTTATGCCCTTTGTAAAAGTCTGTACTTTCTGGATATAAATGGTGATGTAGTATTAACCAAGTTTCGCCACAAGATGTCGCTGTTATAAGTGTTTATATTCAGTTATTGCACAGCTGTATTGAAAGTAGTATTGAAAGTGTTATTGTTTGTTTATATGTCACATGGATCTGTGGACCAATGAGAGTTCTTTCTTCTTCTATCCTATAATTTCTCTCTTTACTTCTCACTTATGCACTCTTCACCCATTCACAACACACCTTAGAGGGACTGTAGATAGGAAGTCACATGGGTAGAGGAAGTGTAAGGTCTTTTCGTCGCTAGACTCTGTAGAGACAACAGTTTCTTCTCCAGTAACCCCACTCAGCACTATGCAGGATTAAACCCTTCACTAGAGAGGACAAGTCAGAGAACATCTCAACCCACGCAGTGGACTAGGAGAGACACAGTGCAGAATGGTATCCATAAGGAAAAGTAAAGAAAAGAACTGATCCGGATAGAGCAAAGTTGCTAGAAGCCTATGAACTGTATCTCGCAGCTCGGGTGTAAGCAGGGAACCCTCAGCATTCCGCTCATCCCAGTTAACAAGGTCTGGGGCTTGTGTCACCCTCTAGGACGGGTCACTTGACACTGGTAGGGCAATAGGTGGTGCAAAGACCAAAGAGTCAAAACACAGACACAAGTATTCTCTCTCTCTTCAAGTATTCTTCTATTTCTACCTCCGACATCCCGGCAGAGCACAGTACTACTTGAGTTGGGACTTTCACAACATCCTCCTCTCTGCTCCTCTGATTCTTCTTTGTACTTCTCAGCACGCAGTAGTCAGCACGACTGTACCAGTCCCTCTACTATCAGTACAGATCTGGACCCAAGTATTTTATCAACTATAAAGTGTTCTATCAATGCAAAGAAGTATTTCCAAAGTAAACCAGATTTTATTTGTGATAAAGAGACTCTGTGATTCCCTGTCAAGCACCAACCCAGTACACACACACTCCTTGGGTCATCTCCCCTTTCTGTGGGTATCTCGGCCAACCACCACAGAAGTGGCGTCATGTCTAACCATCTGGCAAGTGACTGTCCGTCACCTCCCACACAGGGGGTGTACCCACATTGACCTCTGAACCTGCAGCAGTAAAAAGGCCCTCTCCAGGTACATAGAGCCTCCTGAACCTCTCCAGATACATAGGGCATCCTGAACCTCTCCAGATACATAGAGCCTCCTGAACCTCTCCAGATACATAGAGCTTCCTGAACCTTTCCAGATACATAAAGTATCCTGAACCTCTCCATATGCATAGCAACTCCTGAACCTCTCCAGATACAAAGAGCCTCCTGAATTTCTCCAGATACATAGAGCCTCCTGAACCTCTCCAGATATAAAGAGACTCTGGAACCTCTCCAGATACATAGAGCATCCTGAACCTCGCCAGATACATAGAACCTCCTGAACCTCTCTCCAGATACACAGAGCATCCTGAACCTCTCCAGATACATAGAGCCTCCTGAACCTCTCCATATACATAGAGCCTCCTGAACCTCTCCAGATACATAGAGCATCCTGAACCTCTCCAGATGCATAGCAACTCCTGAACCTCTCCAGATACATAGAGCCTCCTGAACCTCTCCAGATACATAGAGCCTCCTGAACCCCTCCAGATATAAAGAGACTCTGGAACCTCTCCAGATACATAGAGCATCCTGAACCTCGCCAGATACATAGAACCTCCTGAACCTCTCTCCAGATACACAGAGCATCCTGAACCTCTCCAGATACATAGAGCCTCCTGAACCTCTCCATATACATAGAGCCTCCTGAACCTCTCCAGATACATAGAGCATCCTGAACCTCTCCAGATGCATAGCAACTCCTGAACCTCTCCAGATACATAGAGCCTCCTGAACCTCTCCAGATACATAGAGCCTCCTGAACCCCTCCAGATATAAAGAGACTCCTGAACCTCTCCAGATACATAGAGCATCCTGAACCTCTCCAGATACATAGAACCTCCTGAACCTCTCTCCAGATACACAGAGCATCCTGAACCTCTCCAGATGCATAGAGCATCCTGAACCTCTCCAGATGCATAGCAACTCCTGAACCTCTCCAGATACATAGAGCCTCCTGAACCTCTCCAGATACATAGAGCCTCCTGATCTTCTCCAGATACATAGAGCCTCCTGAACCTCTCCAGATACATAGAGCACCCTGAACCTCTCCAAATACACAGAGCATCCTGAACCCCTCCAGATACATAGAGCCTCCTGAACCTCTCCAGATACACAGAGCCTCCTGAACCTCTCGAGATACATAGAGCCTCCTGAACCTCTCCAAATACACAGAGCATCCTGAACCCCTCTAGATACATAGAGCCTCCTGAACCTCTCCAGATACATAGCACCTCCTGAACCTCTCTAGATACATAGAGCCTCCTGAACCTCTCTCCAGGTACATAGAGCCTCCTGAACTTCTCCAGATACACAGAGCCTCCTGAACCTCTCCAGGATGATAGAGCCTCCTGAACTTCTCAAAATACATAGAGCCTCCTGAACTTCTCCAGATACATAGAGCCTCCTGAACTTCTTCGGATACATAGAGCCTCCTGAACCCCTCCAGATACATAGAGCCTCCTGAACCCCTCCAGATACATAGAGCCTCCTAAACCTCTCCAGATACATAGAGCCTCCTGAACCTCTCCAGATACATAGAGCCTCCTGAACCTCTCTCCAGGTACAGAGAGCCTCCTGAACTTCTGTAGGTAGACAGAGCCTCCTGAACCTCTCTCCAGGTACATAGAGCCTCCTGAACCTCTCCAGATACATAGAGCCTCCTGAACTTCTCCAGATACATAGAGCCTCCTGAACTTCTCCAGATACATAGAGCCTCCTGAATTTCTCCAGATACATAGAGCCTCCTGAACCTCTTCAGATACATTGAGCCTCCTGAACCTCTCTCCAGGTACATAGAGCCTCCTGAACCTCTTCAGATACATTGAGCCTCCTGAACTTCTCCAGATACACAGAGCCTCCTGAACCTCTCTCCAGGATGATAGAGCCTCCTGAACTTCTCCAGATACATAGAGCCTCCTGAACTTCTCCAGATACATAGAACCTCCTGAACTTCTCCAGATACATAGAGCCTCCTGAACCTCTCCAGATACATAGAGCCTCCTGAACTTCTGTAGGTACACAGAGCCTCCTGAACCTCTTTCCAGGTACATAGAGCCTCCTGAACCTCTCCAGATACATTGAGCCTCCTGAACCTCTCTCCAGGTAAATAGAGCCTCCTGAACTTCTACAGATACATAGAGCATCCTGAACCTCTGCAGGTACATAGAGCCTACTGAACTTCTCGAGATACACAGAGCCTGCTGAACCTCTCTCCAGATACATAGAGCCTCCTGAACTTCTCCAGATACATAGAGCCTCCTGAACTTCTCCAGATACATAGAGCCTCCTGAACTTCTCCAGATACATAGAGCCTCCTGAACTTCTCCAGATACATAGAGCCTCCTGAACTTCTCCAGATACATAGAGCCTCCTGAACCTCTTCAGATACATAGAGCCTCCTGAACCTCTCTCCAGGTACATAGAGCCTCCTGAACTTCTCGAGATACACAGAGCCTCCTGAACCTCTCCAGATACATAGAGCCTCCTAAACCTCTCTCCAGTTACATAGAGCCTCCTGAACTTCTACAGATACATAGAGAATCCTGAACCTCTGCAGGCACATAGAGCCTACTGAACTTCTCGAGATACACAGAGCCTCCTGAACCTCTCTCCAGGTACATAGAGCCTCCTGAACTTCTCCAGATACATAGAGCCTCCTGAACTTCTGTAGGTACATAGAGCCTCCTGAACCTCTCCAGATACATAGAGCCTCCTGAACCTCTCCAGATACATAGAGCCTCCTGAACCTCTCCAGATACATAGAGCCTCCTGAACCTCTCTCCAGGTACATAGAGCCTCCTGAACTTCTCGAGATACACAGAGCCTCCTGAACCTCTCTCCAGGTACATAGAGCCTCCTGAACTTCTCGAGATACACAGAGCCTCCTGAACCTATCCAGATACATAGAGCCTCCTAAACCTCTCTCCAGGTACATAGAGCCTCCTGAACCTCTACAGATACATAGAGAATCCTGAACCTCTGCAGGTACATAGAGCCTACTGAACTTCTCGAGATACACAGAGCCTCCTGAACTTCTCCAGATACATAGAGCCTCCTGAACTTCTCCAGATACATAGAGCCTCCTGAACCTCTTCAGATACATTGAGCCTCTGAACCTCTCTCCAGGTACATAGAGCCTCCTGAACTTCTACAGATACATAGAGCATCCTGAACCTCTGCAGGTACATAGAGCCTACTGAACTTCTCGAGATACACAGAGCCTGCTGAACCTCTCTCCAGATACATAGAGCCTCCTGAACTTCTCCAGATACATAGAGCCTCCTGAACTTCTCCAGGTACATAGAGCCTCCTGAACTTCTCGAGATACACAGAGCCTCCTGAACCTCTCTCCAGGTACATAGAGCCTCCTGAACTTCTCGAGATACACAGAGCCTCCTGAACCTCTCCAGATACATAGAGCCTCCTAAACCTCTCTCCAGGTACATAGAGCCTCCTGAACTTCTACAGATACATAGAGCATCCTGAACCTCTGCAGGTACATAGAGCCTACTGAACTTCTCGAGATACACAGAGCCTGCTGAACCTCTCTCCAGATACATAGAGCCTCCTGAACTTCTCCAGATACATAGAGCCTCCTGAACTTCTCCAGATACATAGAGCCTCCTGAACTTCTCCAGATACATAGAGCCTCCTGAACCTCTCTAGATACATAGAGCCTCCTGAACCTCTCCAGATACATAGAGCCTCCTGAACGTCTCCAGAAAGTAGACAGAACTCACAGAGGATGACTCTATTTGTAACATTTTTCTGGAGATAAAGAAGTTTGTATATTTCTTCCACCAACTCATGTGAAATTTGTTCCCATTCCGACAGACAGTAAATTCCCTGTACACCAGGGGAGGGGTATAATGTTCCATTAGAGTATCTATAATGATAAAAACATAGAACCATAGAAGATGGTGATCCAGAATGTTATTTTATGATCATGACAATAGATAATCCTCTCGCTACAGCAGCTGGATGAGTTGGAGGATCTTATCACCTACTGTAACCCTGATATGTATCCTCATTGGCTTCACTACATCATTATTGCTCTTTCTTTTGTATTACCCTATTGTTGTCACCTGATGTACCTGGTAGCATCCAGGGGAAACACGTTGGGATGTTGTTTCAGCATATTAGTCAGTAGATTGGTCTTGTGTTTAACATTAAAAAAAAGACTCCATCCAAGGACGTAACTACCACTATAGCAGCCATAGCGGCTGCTACAGGGCCCACTATATCAAGGGCCCAATCCCTGCAATACAGTGGACCTACAGAGCTGTCATCATACTACCAAGGGAGATGCCAACCAAGGGGGACGCTAGGAGAGATTCCTACTGAGGGGGACACTAGGGGAGATGCCTACCATGGATGACACTAGGAGAGATGCATACCGAGGGGGACACTAGGGGACATGCCTACCATGGAGGACACTAGGAGAGATGCCTACCATGGGGGATACTAGGGGAGATGCCTACCATGGGGGATACTAGGGGAGATGCCTACCGAGGGGGACACTAGGGGAGATTCCTACCACGGGGGACACTAGGGGAAATGCCTACCATGGGGGACACTAGGAGAGATGCCTACCATGGGGGACACTAAGGGAGATGCCTACCATGGGGGACACTAGGAGAGATGCCTACCATGGGGGACAATAGGGAAGATGCCTACCATGGGGGCACCATTAAAGATGTCTACCATGGGGGACACTAGGAGAGATGCCTACCACGTGGGATACTAGGGGAAATGGTTACCATGGGGGACACTAGGAGAGATGCCTACCGAGGGGGACACTAGGAGAGATGCCTACCATGGGGGACACTAGGAGAGATGCCTACCGAGAAGGACACTAGGGGGGATGCCTACTGAGGGGGACACTAGGAGAGATGCCTACCACGGGGGATACTAGGGGAAATGCCTACCATGGGGGGCACTAGGAGAGATGCCTACCATGGGGGACACTAGGAGAGATGGTTACCATGGGGACACTAGGAGAGATGCCTACTGAGGGGGACACTAGGGGAGATGCCTACCATACGGGACACTAGGAGAGATGCCTACTGAGAAGGACACTAGGGGAGATGCCTACCGAGGGGGACACTAGGAGAGATGCCTACAATGGGGGACACTAGGAGAGATGCCTACCGAGGGGGACACTAGGAGAGATGCCTACCGAGGGGGACACTAGGAGAGATTGACTACCGAGGGGACACTAGAGAGATGCCTACCATAGGGGACACTAGGAGAGATGCCTACCGAGGGGACACTAGGAGACATGCCTACCGAGGGGGACACTGAGGGAGCTTCCTACCATGGGGTACACTAGGAGAGATGCCTACCATGGGACACTAGGAGAGATGCCTACCGAGGGGGACACTAGGGGAGATGCCTACCATGGGGGACACTAGGAGAGATGCCTACCGAGGGGGAGACTAGGGGAGATGCCTACCATACGGGACACTGGGAGAGATGCCTACCATGGGGGACACAAGGAGAGATGCCTACCGAGGGGGACACTAGGAGAGATGACTACCGAGGGGGACACTAGGAGAGATGCCTACCATAGGGGACACTAGGAGAGATGCCTACCATGGGGACACTAGGGGAGATGACTACCATGGGGGACACTAGGAGAGATGCCTACAATGGGGGACACTAGGAGAGATGCCTACCGAGGGGGGACACTAGGAGAGATGACTACCGAGGGGGACACTAGGAGAGATTGCCTACCATAGGGGACACTAGGAGAGATGCCTACCGAGGGGGACACTAGGAGAGATGCCTACCGAGGGGGACACTGAGGGAGCTTCCTACCATGGGGTACACTAGGAGAGATGCCTACCATGGGACACTAGGAGAGATGCCTACCGAGGGGGAACACTAGGGGAGATTGCCTACCATGGGGGACACTAGGAAAGATGCCTACCGAGGGGGAGACTAGGGGAGATGCTACCATACGGGACACTGGGAGAGATGCCTACCTGGGGGACACAAGGAGAGATGCCTACCGAGGGGGGACACTAGGAGAGATGCCTACTGAGGGGGACACTAGGAGACATGCCTACCGAGGGGGACACTGAGGGAGCTTCCTACCATGGGGTACACTAGGAGAGATGCCTACCATGGGACACTAGGAGAGATGCCTACCGAGGGGGACACTAGGGGAGATGCCTACCATGGGGGACACTAGGAAAGATGCCTACCGAGGGGGAGACTAGGGGAGATGCCTACCATACGGGACACTAGGAGAGATGCCTACCATGGGGGACACAAGGAGAGATGCCTACCGAGGGGGACACTAGGAGAGATGACTACCGAGGGGGACACTAGGAGAGATGCCTACCATAGGGGACACTAGGAGAGATGCCTACCATGGGGACACTAGGAGAGATGCCTACCGAGGGAGACACTAGGGAGATGCTTACAGGGGAGGGACACTAGGGGAGATGCCTACCATGGAGGGCACTAGGGGGAGATGCCTACCATGGGGTCACTGGAGGAGATGCCTACCATGGGGGACACTAGGGGAGATAACTACCATGGGTGACAGTAGGGGAGATGCCTAGCATGCGGGACACTAGAGGAGATGTCTACCATGGGGACACTAGGGTAGATGCTTGCCGAGGGGAACGCTAGGGGAGATGCCTACCAGGGGGGACACTAGGAGAGATGCCTACCGAGGGGAACGCTAGGGGAGATGCCTACCATGGGGGACACTAGGAGAGATGCCTACCGAGGGGGGGACACTAGGAGAGATGCCTACAATGGGGGACACTAGGAGAGATGCCTACCGAGGGGGACACTAGGAGAGATGACTACCGAGGGGGACACTAGGAGAGATGCCTACCATAGGGGACACTAGGAGAGATGCCTACCGAGGGGGACACTAGGAGAGATGCCTACCATAGGGGACACTAGGAGAGATGCCTACCGAGGGGACACTAGGGGAGATGCCTACCGAGGGGGAGACTAGGAAAGATGCCTACCATGGGGGACACTAGGAGAGATGCCTACTGAGGGGGACACTAGGAGAGATGCCTACCATAGGGGACACTAGGAGAGATGCCTACCGAGGGGGACACTAGGAGACATGCCTACCGAGGGGGACACTAGGAGACATGCCTACCGAGGGGGACACTGAGGGAGCTTCCTACCATGGGGTACACTAGGAGAGATGCCTACCATGGGGACACTAGGAGAGATGCCTACCGAGGGGGACACTAGGGGAGATGCCTACCATGGGGGACACTAGGAAAGATGCCTACCGAGAGGGAGACTAGGGGAGATGCCTACCATACGGGACACTGGGAGAGATGCCTACAATGGGGGACACAAGGAGAGATGCTACCGAGGGGGGACACTAGGAGAGATGCCTACCGAAGGGGGACACTAGGGAGAGACGCCGACCGAAGGGGACACTAGGAGAGATGCCTACATGAGGGGGGGGGACACTAGGAGAGATGCCTACTGAGGGGGACACTGAGGGGACTTCCTACCATGGGGGACACTAGGAGAGATGCCTACCATGGGGACACTAGGAGAGATGCCTACCATGGGGACACTAGGAGAGATGCTACCATGGGGACACTAGGAGAGATGCCTACCAGTTTAGGGAACTAGGAGAGATGCCCACCATGGGGGACCAATAGGAGAGATGCTACCGAGGGGTAGACTAGGAGAGATGACTAGACGAGGGGGACACTAGGAGAGATTCCTACCATAGAGGACACTAGGGTGAGACATGGTTACTATGGGGACACTAGGAGAGATGCCTACCATGGGGGACACTAGGAGAGATGCCTACCATGAGAGGACACTAGGGAGATGCCTACCAGGGGGACACTAGAGAGATGCCTACCATGGAGGACACTAGGGGAGATGCCTACCATGGGGGACACTAGGGGAGATGCCTACCGAGGGGGACACTAGGGGAGATGCTACATGGGGGACACTAGGAGAGATGCCTAATACTAGGGGACACTAGGGGAAGATGCCTACATGGGGACACTAGGGGGATAC
>NW_027208538.1:0-55431 GCF_027789765.1 Dendropsophus ebraccatus
TATCCTACTTTCTGACAGTTTCCATATAGTAGAGGAGGTCTTTCTCTCATTAGTTTTCCCAAAAGCAGTGACAGGTGTTTAGTCACCATTACTGACCGCATTGCTTCCTGTAGGGTGCACTCCACTTACCATCAAAAGGCATGTACTCAATAAACCGCACCTCCAGCGGCTGCTTCTCAGTGAGCGCAACAAAGTCCAGGAGCTCGTCCTCATTTAACCCCTCTCATGACCACACAGTTGACCTGCGCCAAGGCAAATATGAAGGTTAGTCACCTGATCAGAGCAGACATATCCTGAAACAACCCTTTAATGCAGCACATCTTTTACTCAAGAGCTGCACTCATAATTTACTGGTTGCCTAGTTCATAATGCATTGCTTAAAGCTACAGAAGTAGGGATTGCGGCCTCTGATAACTGGCTGCTGTAAACTACATTTCCCATAGTGCAACAGAAAAAAGATCTGATGTATTACCTACATCATTTTGTTCAGCCGATCTCCTAATATGCAGGAGAATAGGATTTTTGCCACACCCCCCCCCCGCCCTCCAGCTGCTGATTGACAGTTGCTGCCTATACACAGTATGGATAGATAACTGCCAATCAGCAGCTAGTGGGCGGAGTTTTCTGCTTCTCATGAATATCCAGGACTACTGGGCTCACGCACATAATGTAGAGGACTACTTATTGTCCATGTTATTCAGGAGGATATCTCTGGATCAGCTGCACAGAACAATGTAAGTGATAGATCATTCTGTTCAGCTTCTCTGTCACTAGTTTATGCTACTCTGAGATAGGACAACATAAACCTACTGACAACGTTTCTTTAAGTATGAAAGTATGTGGAGTGAACGTTACATCTCCTAAAATGCAACACAGCTAAATATACTTTATACACAAATACAGCCAGCAGGGGGCAGCAGTCACCAGTGTGCTGAGAAAGGTAACAGGAAACAGAAGAATTGTGAAAGCAGCTTTGAGAGTGACTAGAGCACTGGCAGAAGTTTCCCTATAAGAAGTTACATTCGGGAGATACATGGATCGATACATCGTAGCAAACGTGTTAAATAAATTAAAACAAAGATTACAAGAAAAAAAAAAAATACAGAAAGTGGAAACATCTGCCGGCGACGAGCGGCTTTACGAGCGACGCTCTTGGATTATTTATCTTAGCACATAGTAAAAAAGCCTCATTACTGCAGACGGTATAAGGGGCTGGTGAAGCCCCCCCCCCCTGCTCTACTGCCTGCGACGGACCCCAGCCAAAGCGCCCAGGCTCCAGACGCGCACGGGGATTCTTGGCGAGGAACGGATCTTACATTTATCACATCGTATTGACCGAAAAAATGTCATTTCCAGAGGTTGAAGAGGAAGGCAATAAAAGCAGAGGAACCTATAAAAGATATAACAAAGAGGGCAAACGCTCCAAAAAACAGCCCAACACAAAAATAGAATCAAGAATAATAGTAATTAGACAAATAAAAATGGACGAAATGCTCCAAAAACAGTGAAAGAAGTAAAAAAATAAAGAGCAAATGTTCCAAAAACTGGAAAAAAAAAAAAAAAATTATAGTTGTAACTGCAAGTATTCCAAGCAAGGCAAAAAAAAAAAAGAAAAGAAAACTAAAGAAATATAATAAAAATTTGCAAAAGCTCCATAAACACTGAAATGGAACAAAAAATAAATGGTAAAAAGAACATTTTAATTAAGCAGCGTATACTGTACACGCCAAAGAAAAACAGCAAAAGAAATACAAAAGTAGCTAAACATTTATAGTAACTAAATAATGTAAAGGAAAAGTGCACATGCATCAAATAAAGAATGACAATGAAAATATATAAAAAAAAATATATAAAAATAAAAAAGTGCAAATGCTTCAAAATTCAAAAATACAAAAAGGGAAAAGAAAACTAGTAAAAAACAACAAAACGCCACCTATAGGCAACACAAGGAATCTGTGACAATTAGTTACATCCAGCTCTTTACTGCCCCTACCTGTGTCAGTATCCACTGCAGTTTTTGCATTGTATTCCTGTAACAGGAAGCACTGAATGTACTCGGGGGGTGGGGGGGTCACTGTCATTTAAATATTTTTTTTTTTTGCAGAAAATCGATAGTACAGGTGATTTTAAGAAACTTTGTAATTGGGTTTATTACCCAAAAATGCATTTTTATCATGAAAAAGCAGTTTGAAGCTCTCCCTCCTGTCTTTATGATTCTCTAGGGAGAGGGGAAGGGTGGAGTGAGATGAGGCGCCAAAACAGGACAACAAAGAGTTAATTTACAGCTAGATCACTGGCTATCTCCTCTGAAGTCAGCACTGACCTCTCTGACCTCTGAATACCAGCTTTCACACAGCTCCCACTGTGTAATCCTTTGTTCTCTGCTCTCTGCTGGCCACTAATCTCCCTCCTCCCCTCTCCATAGGTTACACAGGGCTCGACTGATGTAAATGAGTCGAGATTTCCTGATAATGAGCAGTGGATGACAGAAAGGAGAGGAGGAGGGGGACCTGGGGAAAGTCTTTTGAATGCAGATAATGGCATATTTGCCTAATAAACCCAATTACAAAGTTTCTTAAAATCACCTGGACTATTGATTTCTGCAAAAAAAGAAATAAAAATCCGACAGTGACACTTTAATATAAAATAAAATCTCTTATAAATGGCGCTGAGGAGAGGCAGAACTTGTGCAGATAATGGCGGTTCAGGTTTTGTGCAGATGGTGGGCGGTATAGCCGAGTCTCACCAGGACCCCTGCCCGGCTAGGTGTGATAGACACAGTGAGACCACGTTACCAGGGCCGTCTTAACAGCATTATGGGCTCCTGGGCAGAGGTGCGAATTGGGCCCCTCCTACCCCCCCCCCCCCCCCCCCCCCCGTGGCCGTCGCCATCAAACCCCCCCCCCCCCTCCTTGCAACCCTGCCCCTAGCCAGTACAATTAGTTACAATAAAAAATACAAATTATTGTCAACATAAACTTTAATTCACAACACAGTGTGCATGCCTCACCAAACCAGACCAGGTTGGCTGTATAATACAGGGAGTCTGTGTATACAGGGAGTCTGTGAATATATTACATGCCCCAGATACAATATATTAGACATGTTGCTGTCCCTCTGAATATAAGCCCTGTTGTCTCCCTGTATATTGTATTATACAGTATACATACAGGGAAACAACATGGCTTATATATAGAGAAGGGCAAAACAACATGTCTCATATATACAGAGGGGCAACAACATGACTATTATATATGAGAAGCATGTTGTTTCCCTGTGTACTGTATACAGGGAAACAACATGGTTCATATATGATATAATAGACATGTTGTTGCCCCTCTGTCTATATGAGACATGTTGTTTTGCCCTTCTCTCTATATATATAAGCCATGTTGTTTCACTGTATATTGTATAATACAGTTTACAGGGAGACAACAGGGCTTATATTCAGAGGGACAGCAACATGTCTAATATATTGTATCTGGGGCATGTAATATATTCACCACGTTTCCCTGTTCACTGCGCTGCACAGTACTCCGGCGGCCATCCTCATGGTCTGAGACCTGACTTCGTCCTCAGTTAACACGTGAAGGAGGAGTCTCAGCTGCTGCGTACAGCGTTCACAGACTCCTCTCCCTTCTGGCCTGAGCCTGAGGACCGCCCACGGGTGGGGGGGAGGTTGGGGTGCAGCTGACGGCAGGACTCAGAGCACAGGCACTGCACAGCACCTACAAGGGGGAGCTTGCGCCGTGCACAAACCAGGGACAAGGTAGATGTCACGTCGGCCGGGGGGGAGCGGGGAGCAGCTGACGGCAGCACAGGCACAATACCTAGAAGGGAGCTTGCTTGGGGACCGGGGACAGGGAATATGTCACAATGGGCAGGGGCCCCCTAGGACGCAAGGGCCCCCCGGGCAGCCGCCTACCATGCCCAATGGATAAGACAGCCCTGCACGTTACGTTGTGCAGGACGCTAACCTTCACAGGATTGTAGCCCAGCTCCACTGCCCGCTGAATGCCCTCCATGACTTTATGAAAACCTAAGGGAAGAAAAATAAAAGAAAAATTAATAGTCGTGAGAAAATCACCATGGGCTGTGCACAGTGACAGGTTCAGCTCTGCTAAATCTAGGCCGGAGGCTCCAGGTAACACTTCAGAAGAGGGAGTCTATAGGATGCAGTGTGCAGCTACAGTCTGATGCTGCCATCTAGTGGAGACGAGCAGCAATGTCACTGCCATCACACACAGAGGGGCCGCAGCTCCCCCAGCAGTAGTCACACCAGCTCATGTGATTCTGCTCAGGCTTCCTGTTCATCCTCTGATGGAATTGAAAGATTGTGGAGGGGGGAAAATCTTCACTGAAGTTCAGATACTGACTACACTGCTGCAGGATATGGCAGAAGGCACCGTGTGTTACTGCTGATCTATAGGGCAGAGTGCTGGTCCTGGCATCTTGATCCCTCATGGCATAGAGGCTGCTCCATGACAGCTTCTGTACCCCCCCATAGAGGGAGTCTGAATACCACCGCCAGCTCCCTGCACTGATATCCCGCAATAGAGGGAGTCTGAATAGCACCACCGCCAGCTCCCTGCACCGAAATCCTGCCATACAGGGAGTCTGAATACCACCGCCAGCTCCCTGCACCGATATCCTGCCATACAGGGAGTCTGAATACCATCGCCAGCTCCCTGCACCGATATCCTGCCATACAGGGAGTCTGAATACCACCGCCAGCTCCCTGCACCGATATCCCGCCATAGAGGGAGTCTGAATACCACCGCCGGCTCCCTGCACTGATATCCTGCCATACAGGGAGTCTGAATACCATTGCCAGCTCCCTGCACTGATATCCTGCCATGCAGGGAGTCTGAATACCACCACCGCCAGCTCCCTGCACCAATATCCTGCCATACAGGGAGTCTGAATACCACCGCCAGCTCCCTGCACCGATATCCTGCCATACAGGGAGTCTGAATACCATTGCCAGCTCCCTGCACCGATATCCTGCCATACAGGGAGTCTGAATACCACCGCCAGCTCCCTGCACCGATATCCCGCCATAGAGGGAGTCTGAATACCACCGCCGGCTCCCTGCACCGATATCCCGCCATACAGGGAGTCTGAATACCACCACTGCCAGCTCCCTGCACCGATATCCTGCCATACAGGGAGTCTGAATACCATTGCCAGCTCCCTGCACCAATATCCTGCCATACAGGGAGTCTGAATACCACCGCCAGCTCCCTGCACGATATCCTGCCATAGCGTAAACAGCTTACATACCACTATCCTTGCATTATACTGCCATGCCAACCCCATACCACAACAATACTATCCATGAACTAACCATACTGCTGTCACTACACTATACCATCACTGCCCCATATTACCAACAAAATTTCATGGTCTTGAACAACACCATATCGCCATTACTACACCATCAAACTACCACCACAATACTGACAATACCTCCGCAACACTAAGACACTAAGCGATGGAGAGAGCGCTGGTCTAACACTGCTATCCTCACACCTACATGGCGCCATCACAGACCTCGGGTGACCTGACAACACTTAGTCTGACTCCTGGAACTGCAGAGAAGAGCCCATAGACCACCATCTCTCCACGCTGTCACCGCCTGCTGTGATGTCTGTAACCTATATATCCATAGGTTTACAGACAGAGGGGGGCTGTATTATTTATTAGTATAAAGCAGCTCCCACCTTTCCTGCGCACAATGAACTCGAACTTGGCGGGCACCAGGGTGTCCAGGCTGATATTCAGGACGTCCAGCCCTGCCTCCTGCAGCCGGGGTAACAGCCGCGCCAGGTTGATGCATTTGTGGTCACCGCAATGGTTTTTAACCCTTCGAGTTTCCTCAGTTGTGCTGTAAGGAGGGAAAATAAAAACGATGAAACAAGGAATCTACAACGGTTACCCGTGGAGCAGGCTGCTGTTGACGGATCTTTAAAGGGTTATCCAGCACTACAACAACATGGTTACTTTCTTCCAGAGACAGCAACGCTCTTGTTTCCAGGTCAGGTGCGGTTTGCAATTAAGCTCCATTCACTTCAATGGAACCGAGATGCAAAACTTCCATCCAAACTGGAGACAAGAGCGGTGCTGTTTCTGGAAGAAAGTGGCCATGTTTTGGAGCGCTGGATAACCCCTTTAATGCTGTCCATAGTCATGTCCTGCTGTATTATGACGCCAGCCGACGCAGCAGGTCCTCACCTATGATGTCCACCACATCGGGTCGGATGAGGGGCTCCCCGCCGGTCAGCCGGATCTTGTCCACTCCTTCCTGTACAAACAGTCTGGCCAGAGTGAGGATCTCCTGAGCGGTGAGAAGGTCGCCCTTCGGGGTCAGCTTCACGCCTTCTTCTGGCATACAGTACTGACCTGCGGGAAGTGTATATGCCCATAAAATTACCGCCAAAACTACCAACAGAAGTATGTGACTAAAGCCTATGGCTGCATCCAGGTTCTCCAGGCAGCCCTAGGTCCACATCCAACTTCTACAGCCGCGGGGAATCAAACACTGAGCGTTCAGGTTCGGAGAACGTAGCTGAACCTCAACATTTTGACAGGTTCACTCAATGCTAGTAAGTGCTAAAAAGGTATTATTGTGCACTATATAGCCCTATCAAGTGTTTACTGTATGGCACTATATTATTATTTGTGCACCATATATCATTTATGGCACTATTTTGCAGGCTATTCTGCTATATATGCTGTAGTATATGAGCAGTGTATGATGCTATGTGTAGCAGCATTATTTGTGCACTATATGGCACTACTGTGCAGAATTATGTAGGCAGGAGGATTTGGGCACTATACAATAACGTAGGTTGACATATTATGGTGTTATTCCTTAGGCACTATATGGTACTGTTCTGTGTTTCACTATAGGACACTATGTGCAGTTCTATATAGGCAGTGTATAAGACCATAGTTCGGCATATAATGCTGGTATTACTGAGGCACTATATGCACAATTTTGTGTGTTCACTTCATGCTAATATTTAGTAGAGAAGGGAAGAGCTGTGTCGGCTCAGTATGGCAGTATTATATGAGCGCTCTCTCAGTTCAGGACACAGCTATGTTGTCAGCAGTAGCAGAAGGTATACAGTATTTCATTTGGTCGCTCTGTGTCAGTCCAGAGAGTTGGCTGTTTTTGACCCTTCCTTGTTGCTGTAGTGGTAGCTCTCCTGGTAACTTATACTGTACGGAGGGGTTATATGGCGGCACTACTCACATCGCAGGTTACACTTCTCGGTCAGGGAGATCCTCAGGTAGCTGTGCTGTCGGCCGAAGCTGTCAGTCAGGAAGGCGGAGAAGGGCAGCGCGTGATCCCGGATAAATCGCTTTCTGTCTGCGCTGGAGGTTATACCCTGAGGAGATGGAAAACAGGAAAAAAAATGCAGATTAGCTTACAGTGAGCTCAGCCGCCTCGCTGAATGTGCAGAGCTTTGTCTATATATTGTGTGTGTGTATATATATATATATATATTATATACACACACACACACACACAGACCTGAATCTGGTCTCATTCCGTAGCAGTTTGTTCCCCCACCCCATGCTTTACACTGCAGTTCCATTTCAGAACAGTTATAGGCTATGTTCACACAACGTATATTTTCGCAAAACCACGGCCGTTGTACAACAGCCATGATTATTACGAAAATATACGTTACCTTGCCGCCTATGTGATCCCGGCCGGAGAGTATACACATAGTATACGCTCCGGCCAGGATCCCTAGCGATGCCGCAAACAACTGACATGTCAGCTTTCTGCGGCCTCTATTCATTAAATAGTGGCCGCAGAAAACCCTGTCAGTGTACACTGTGGAGCGAGCGGCTCCGGCCATAGTGTGCATAGTGTGGGGGGGGGTTCTGATGCGGGCGCGCACGGATGCACCCTCATTAGAACTCTGCAGCTGCAAAGATCATTCGGCCAGTACTGCTGGATGGCCGGTCTCTTACATAGTCTGAACATAGCCAGATAGTGATCAGTCACATTGTCCATTTGTACAAGTTCCTCCTCTTGTCCCTCATGCTTTACACTGCAGCTTGGCTTTATTGGTTGAAATCAGTGCAAGGATGACAGTCGAGCCTCTGGTGAGGGAACAGCACATGAGGTATACGACCTCCGTGACAGGGCACAGCCTGGATGGATGCATTGTGCAATGTTTTCCTGCGTTTCCTGCAGAACAGCGAGTACCTGTCAGGCGGGGGAATGGGGGAGGGGGGGCACCGGTGAGAAGAACCTGCACGTCCGGTATGAGAGCTGTCTGTCACCGAGATACCATCAGGGCAATAAGGGGTTACCAAGCATGTAATATCATTTGCTCTAAATAGGGAGAATGTTTTTGAAGCCAAATCCACACACTACCACTTCTACTACGGATCTGGCTAATATGTTTAAAAAAAAAAAAAAAATTCCAGTAGTGACCACTAGGGGGCTCACCCTGTATACACAGCAATTATTCCAACATCGCCCACTAGTGGTAGTGTTGAGAAAAATCTACTGCGTCCAGACAAACAGGGTTGTGGGAAATTTACTATGATAGAAAAAGCTAAAATCAGATTCTTCCGGTTTCCTATGTACTATTAGTCACAAGGCCACCATAACAAGTAATATGACAGCTGTGGATATTAGATTACAGCGTTACTGACAATGAGGGCGCTGTGTCCTTACTATCAGGCGGTCACATGACCAGTCATTCAGAGTGCAGCAGATATACAGCGGAAATTACATATATTTAGCCGTATAATCAGGAAGACCCAGGAACTAGCAGGGACTACACCAGCCAGACTATCTATCAGTTATATGGTCTCCATTGTGGTTTTTCCATTTTTTGTTTTCAGAAAAGAAACCAATCTAAATCTTTCAGGCACAGCACCACCTCTATCCCCAGGTTGTACATAATTCCATTCCATTACAGTCATTGTAGCTGAGCTGCAGTACCAGACACAGCCTAGAGACAGGGGTGGGGGCGCTACCATGTTTCTAATCCTACAAAACACTAGAGCTGGATCTGATTGTGCTCAGCAACAATAGATAATAAATAATAATAATAATAATAATAATAATAAATAATAATAAAAGCAACAACCCTGACCTCTCTGTTCCAGTAAATACTCCCCCTGTATGATGTTGTTCCTCCAGGAAATATATGATTAAAGAGCCAACTGGGTGTTACCAGCTGGGGGCGTGTCCCTGCGTTGTCTGGCCAATCAGTGCATACCATATGTGTATGCACCAGGTAACACCCAGTTGGCTACTTATACAGTGCCAAGAGAAATAACAGAGGAACAACACCACATAGAGCTACAAAAAGAGATGATGCAGAGTTGTTCTTTCATAAGGAATAAAAGGATTTACTAAACCTTACTGGTCAGTGGAGTTCACTTTAAAAAGACTTGTCATTAGTTTCTGCTACCCTGAGATAGGAAAGCCTAAACCTGCTGTCAGAGAAGCTGAGCAGAATGATGGATCACTTACATTGTTCTGTGCAGATGATTCAGAGATATCCTCCTGACTAACATGGACAGTATAACTAGTCCTCTCTGTTATGTGCATGTGCTCAGTAGTACTGGATATTCATGAGCACCAACACAAACTAGGAGTAGCTACTAGGTAGTGTTGCAGCTAGTCGGGTGTTGGGTCACGGTGGCCAGGAGCGGTGTTGGAGCCCACCCCCAGACACTGTGTTTGAGGTAAGGGTAACCCAAAAGCAGTTGCGCACAAAAATAGAGAAGAGTCCAATGACTTAACCAGAACAAGTTCTTTACTGGTAATTTCAGTGCAATACAATACAATGCTGGTAATAACTGCCCTGACAATATAGGAGAGGGATCCCAGGTGTTAATAAGATTTTCTCAGGGGACGGCTACCCCTCCTGAGGGTTTAGCATTGCATACTGGAGCAGGTCTCTCAGTATGAAAATCCCTCTCTTTTTGGCTGTGTCTTAGTCACTGTGTTCATAGGAAGACTTGTACATACAGTGAGACTTAGGGGCCTATTCCATGGGAGCGATAATCGGCAGAATGGGCCCGATTCGGCAGATTATCGCTCGGTGGAATAGAGAAAACGATCGGCCGATGATTGTGTCATTGGCTGATCGTTTATTTAGGGCCAGACCTAAAATCATCGGTCCCTCACCATGCATCGCTACAGTGGAGTAGCAGTACACGGCGGGCGACCGACGATTTGAGAAGTGCAGCATACATTACCTGGTAGAACTTCTCCAGGGAGGAAGAAGGAGCGGAGGAGAAGTTCTACCAGGTAATGTATGGTGCAAGGGCTGCAAGGACGCTCATCGGGCCGTGGAATAGGCCCAGTAAACAAGAGCCGATCGAGCAGATTGGCGCTCATTTACATGGTTGATCGGGCCCCCATCGGCCTGTGAAATAGGACCCTTAGTGGACCACTTGTACCGGGACACTACAATTCTCCTGCATATTAGGAGAACGGCCAAAGAGAATGATGTAAGTAATACACCGATCTGTTCAGCAATTATGTCAGTAGTTTATGCCGCCTTCATTTAAGGCAGCATAAACCTAATGACAGATTCCCTTTAAGAAGTTTTTTTTCCCTTCTCTATCTTATTGCACGAAAAAGTAAATAACCATAAGATTACACGACAAACAACAATGAACTCAATAGTGAGAGAGGATGGGATGTAGTATGAGCAGGACAGATGAGGACAGGAGGGGTCCCAGAATACAGGACCATACCCCCGCCCCACTGTCTGCCCCCACTCCCCCTCCACCCCGCTCGGATCCTGAGGGTCAGGAGCGGCAGCAGCCTTGTCTTCTGTTCTCAGGAACAAGTTGTACTCATCTCGTCCTCGGCCACAATCTTCTGATTAATTCACCGGTAAATCCCTGGTAATCCACTCATGTTATACGGAGGTGGAATTAATATACCGGAGGTCGGAGCGGATTAGGAGCAGCATAGACAACGCTGGAGCTCCGCAGCCTGGTCACCCAGCTTTCCCATGTATCTAAATGGCAAATAACAGGGGACCGGAGGGAGCAAGAACTAAGAAGACCGGTGATCAAGACTCTATACCAGTAATGCAGGATTCACACGTCACTAAATATCCAGGCTGACTGCCGTTCAGGTCTCTGGGAAAGCTGGGTGACAAACACTCCTAGAGCTGTAACAGAGGCCACATAGGTGTCACCCAGCTTCCCCTGAACGATCTGACCAAGACAACGCCAAGTCTCTCAGCATCAGCAGAGAGGCATGATGGGAGTTATAGTTCTGCAGTGGCTCAAGAGACGAGGGTGGAAACAACCGTCATGTATTAGATCAGTGATGGGGAACCTTCGGTTCTCCAGCTGTTGCAAAACTACAATTCCCATCATGCCTGGACAGCCGAAGCTAAAGCTGGAGAGCCAAGGTTCCCAATCCCTGTATTAGAGAGAGGGTTATGCTTCTGTACAGAGTGGAGACCTCCCTGCTGTATGGCATGATGGGAGTTGTATTCCCACATCAGGTTGGAGGCCACCATCACATGCCCTGGAGTCAGGGTGGTGAGTGGGGACAGGAGTGGCCACTCACTTATCTCTGGAGGCCTGCGGGCTGCCGGACGCTTATCACATGTTCACAGGGAGAGAAGAGAAGGGGCCAGGGGAATATAATGATTAACAGCCCCAAACTACAAAGTCACAAGTCGCATGCTGACACAGCGTGACACTGTGCTGGGGGAAGGGGGGCGGTCACTGTGCTGGGGGAAGGAGGCGGTCACTATGCATGACCCTCATGTGAATCCGCGGTTATTATCTATGAATTATCCACAACCAGAAAGCGATGGCAAATCTGCTGCTGTATCTGTACTGGGGGTGGGGGATATGCTAAACAGATCAGGAGTCTATTACTACTCCAGAGCTTCACTCACTATTCTGCTAGTGGGTCGCTGAGTACATACAGTACATTACATTACTTATCCTGAGTTACCTCCTGTATTATACTCCAGAGCTGCACTCACTATTCTGCTGGTGGGGTCACTGTGTACATACATTATATTACTTACCCTGTACTGATCCTGAGTTACATCATATATTACACTCCAGAGCTGCACTCACTATTCTGCTGGTGGGGTCACTGTGTACATACATTACATTACTTATCCTGTACTGATCCTGAGTTACATCTTACATTATACCCCAGAGCTGCACTCACTATTCTGCTGGTGGGGTCACTGTGTACATACATTACATTACTTATCCTGTACTGATCCTGAGTTACATCTTACATTATACCCCAGAGCTGCACTCACTATTCTGCCTCAGGTGACAGTGGGTACGGCATGTACAGATCATACACTGCTCTGTGGATCTTGCTATCGGATTGATAATAACCAGTGTAATGCTTAGTATTTATTTGGGGTGTGGGAGGAAACCGGAGAATATATAAGCTGCAGGCAGATTTGGCTCCTGGTCGGATCACATGACCCGCAAACAACAATAAAAACAACACAAACCTTCTTCTTGGCAAATAAACCAGCAAAACAGGCCAAATCCTATAATAATGGAGCAGGATCAGCAGCAGGGCCTGGTGGGGAGGAGTATTACAGGTGTATATAGTATATACATGGTGCTTACAGAATGCGGTCACACCTCATGGCCACTGATAGCGCCGTATCATATAGCGGAGCACAATGGAGTGACTGCAGCGGTCAGCCATCTACATACAGAAGAGACTGGAGATCAGAGCCGTCATGTGACTATGGAAAAACTTGGAAAAGACTTGGAATAGTCAGACATAAACAAATGTGGTCACTTCATGACTTGTACCATGTGACCCACCTGATTCTCATTCACAATGAAATTCACAACAGTCAGTATAAGGCCATGTTCACACTAAGTAAGCGCTGCAGAAATCACAGCTGTTGTTACAACGGCCATGATTTCTGTGGTACTTACATAGTGCTGCAGGCTGACGGAATCCCGGCCGGAGTGTATACACATGTCAGTTTTCTGCAGCCGCTATTCAGTGAACAGAAAACCCTGTCAGTGCGCACAGCGGATCGAGCAGCTCCGGCCGCACTGTCATTGTGTGCTGTGGGTGCGCTGTGATGCAGTACCGGCCGTTCCATGACCGGCAGTATATAGGAGTATACAGGAGAGTACCTGCAGGGACACATAGGGCAGTATACAGGAGAGTACCTGCAGGGACACATAGGGCAGTATACAGGAGTATATAGGAGAGTACCTGCAGGGACACATAGGGCAGTATACAGGAGAGTACCTGCAGGGACACATAGGGCAGTATACACTTAAGGCAGTATACACATAGGGCAGTATACAGGAGTATATAGGAGAGTACCTGCAGGGACACATAGTGCAGTATACAGGAGAGTACTGCAGGGACACATAGGGCAGTATACACTTAAGGCAGTATACACATAGGGCAGTATACAGGAGTATATAGGAGAGTACCTGCAGGGACACATAGGGCAGTATACAGGAGTATATAGGAGAGTACCTGCAGGGACACATAGGGCAGTATACAGGAGTATATAGGAGAGTACCTGCAGGGACACATAGGGCAGTATACACATAGGGCAGTATACAGGAGAGTACCTGCAGGGACACATAGGGCAGTATACAGGAGTATATAGGAGAGTACCTGCAGGGACACATAGGGCAGTATACAGGACAGTACCTGCAGGGACACATAGGGCAGTATACACATAGGGCAGTATACAGGAGAGTACCTGCAGGGACACATAGGGCAGTATACAGGAGTATACAGGACAGTACCTGCAGGGACACATAGGGCAGTATACAGGAGTATACAGGAGAGTACCTGCAGGGACACATAGGGCAGTATACAGGAGTATACAGGACAGTACCTGCAGGGACACATAGGGCAGTATATAGGAGTATACAGGAGAGTACCTGCAGGGACACATAGGGCAGTATATAGGAGTATACAGGAGAGTACCTGCAGGGACACATAGGGCAGTATATAGGAGTATACAGGAGAGTACCTGCAGGGACACATAGGGCAGTATATAGGAGTATACAGGAGAGTACCTGCAGGGACACATAGGGCAGTATACACATAGGGCAGTATACAGGAGTATATAGGAGAGTACCTGCAGGGACACATAGGGCAGTATACAGGACAGTACCTGCAGGGACACATAGGGCAGTATACACATAGGGCAGTATACAGGAGTATACAGGAGACTACCTGCAGGGACACATAGGGCAGTATACACATAGGGCAGTATACAGGAGTATACAGGAGAGTACCTGCAGGGACACATAGGGCAGTATACACATAGGGCAGTATACAGGAGTATACAGGACAGTACCTGCAGGGACACATAGGGCAGTATACAGGAGTATATAGGAGAGTACCTGCAGGGACACATAGGGCAGTATACACATAGGGCAGTATACAGGAGTATATAGGAGAGTACCTGCAGGGACACATAGGGCAGTATACACATAGGGCAGTATACAGGACAGTACCTGCAGGCGGGAGACTCACCTGGGCTGTCCCCGCAGTACTGGGCACCTCCACCGCTGGGGCTCCGGACACACATCCCCGCCTGGCGCCCCCTAGGGGTCTGGCATGCTGGAGGGTGGCCCGTAGTATCCCGCACACCCGCCCCCCGCTCACTGCCATGTCCCGGGCTGCGCTGGAGCTGATCGGCCGATCTTCAGCCCTCACTCTCCACTACCAGAACCAGCAGCAGCTAATCACAGAGCACGCTGTCACTCACAACCAATCACCGTCCGATCTGTCACCCCAACAACCAATCACATTGTCCTCTGTCACCTCAGGAGCCAATCACAGTCCTGCATGTCACAGCCACAGCCAATGAAAGCCAAGCCTGTCAGAACAACATCCAATCAGCAGCGGATTACACAAGCCGTGGTGGTTTTCGGGAGTTGTAGTTTCATTGTGCTTTTATTTTATTGTGCGCGTGTTTATCGTGTGCTGGGACAGTGTGTGCGGGCTCCCCCTGCTGGCAGCTGGACTTACTGCACCAGACGCATCGGATGAAATATTTTAATTCACATATTGGATGTAATGTTTTTACAACCTTTAAAATAAAGGGAGAGCTATATGGCGCTACCCCTTGTCAAGACTGTCCCTTAGCAACCAATTACTGATCAGCTTTCAC
The DNA here is from genome assembly GCF_027789765.1 of Dendropsophus ebraccatus. Classification (NCBI taxonomy): domain Eukaryota; kingdom Metazoa; phylum Chordata; class Amphibia; order Anura; family Hylidae; genus Dendropsophus; species Dendropsophus ebraccatus. The sequence continues at coordinate 15,162 of NW_027208538.1, forward strand.
TCTACCAGAGCATGTGAGAAGTGATTGGTTGCTATGGGAGCTGTGATTGGTTGCTATTGGCAACAAAGAGAATTTTACCATAAGAAAGCACCATAAATCTCCCCAGTCTCCCCCAACCTGTGGCCCTTTATCTGTTGCAACTACAACCAGGGCCAGCCTTAGCGTATATAGCGCCTAGTGAAGAATTTTCTTTTATAACATGGGCATACTGCCTGTAAATCAATGAGGCGTCAAAACCGACGGTCCACCGATTCTGTAAAGACTCTGCAACGTTTTCCTACTGCCCAGCCCATCCCCAGCCTACACTGTATATACTGCTTGCACAGACCCACACACTGTATATACTGCTTGCACAGACCCACACTGTATATACTGCTTGCACAGACACACACATACACACACTCTATATACCGCTTGCAGAGACCTAGACACATGTAACCATACAGGCACACACTGCATATATACTGCTTGCAGAGACACAGGCATACTGTATATATACTGCTTGCAGAGACACAGGCACGCTCTGTATATGTGGTGTCCCACCACGGGTGTTGCTATTGGTTACACCCCTCGCAAATGCCTGTACTTATTGTAAGTGGTGATGTAGTAGTGATAAAGTTTTGCCACTAGATGTCGCTATTGTAGATGTATGTACTCAGATATTGCACGGCTGTAGTATGGAAAGGGTTGTTTATTTGTGTCACATGGATCTGTGAACCTATGGGAGTTTCTTCTTCTTTTATACTATCATCTCTCTCTTCTTATTCATGCACTCTTCACCAATTCACAGTGGAGCTGTGGATAGGAAATCACGTGGGTAGAGGAAGTGTGTGGTCTTTTGAATTGGACGTTTTAGGGAAAGGATGCAAGCTAAAACGCTCCCTACAGTGGTCCCTTTGGGTCCTGGCCATCTGCCAGGACCCCAGCTTTAGAGATGTAGTCTTAGTCAGGTTCCTGTATGGTGAGGAAGCAAGACAAGACACACCTAACAGTTTCTCTTCAAGTAACCTTACTCAACGATATACAGTGTGAAAACTCTTACAGGAGAGGACAAGTCAGTGATCATCTCAATGCACGCTGTGGACTAGGAGAGTCACAGTGTAGGACAGTATCCACTAAAGGCAAAAAAAGCTAGGAACTGATCCGGATAGAGCAAAGTTGCTAGAAGCCTATGAACTCTATCTTGCAGCGCAGGTGTCAGCAGGAAATCCTCAGCATTCCCCTCATCCCAGGTAACAGGGTTTGGGACTTGAGTAACCCTCTAGGACGGGTCTCCTGGTAGGTAGAGAAACAGGTGGTTCATTCCGACAAGAGTCGATGCACGGGCACAAGTACTGTCTCTCAAGTATTCTTATATCTCTACCTTATCCTCCAACCTCCTGGCAGAGCACAGTACTACTTGGGTTGGGACTCTCACAACATCCTCCTCTCTGCTCCTCTGATTCTTCTACGTATCTCTCAGCACGCAACTCAGTCAGCACGACTGTACTCCTCGCTATTCTCCTGTCACAGATCTGGATCCTGTACGATTAAGTGTATTATCAAGTGTGTTATCAAGTGTAACTTATACTGTCAAGGCAAAGCTGTATGTTCTGCTGCACACAAGGACTTTCAGAGTAAACAAGAGATTATTTATGGTGATTCTTTAACCCGCACCAACACAGTATACACACACTCCTTGGGACATTTCCCCTTTCTGTGTATCCGTCCCTTTAAACTAAAACCAGGCCGGCACTGGTGTCTCGACACAACACCCTAAGGTCCGGCTACATCTCGGCCAACCACCACAGAAGTGGCATCCCACCTGTTCCTCCGCCATAGCACCGCGGGGGCTCACCACATATACTGCCTGCAGAGACATAGGCACACTCTATATATACTGTTTTCAGAGACACAGACACCCTCAGTATATACTGCATGCACAGACACATATACAGACACGCACACTTAAGGCCCTATTATACTAAGCAACTATGGGTCACTATGGCCAATAATCGCTTAGTGTAATAAAAGGCAACTATGTCTGCTCCCACCAAGTGAATACTTCCTACAGGGGTACGTACCTCCTCCCACGCCTCATTTATCATGAAGCAGGTGTAGATACAGTACGCAGGGTGCAGGTTTGGGCGCCTGGCCGGCCAGATTCTCTAAGAGGTGTGCGCCCCTTAGTAAATTTGGCAGAGGAAAAGGGGCGGAGCCTAATTTAAGACTGGCGTACGATCTTGATAAATTCCCCCCAGAGTAGTATAGAGGTGAATATCACACTTACCTGTGGAGGTTGTGTGGTCATTGTATAGGGCCAATCTCACTTTTCTCCTGCCCGGGCAGATCCAGAACTGCATATAGACGAGGACTCACAGAATTTTTTTGGCTCTGCACTTCCAGCTGGGACAGAGAATCCAATGGCCGCATCAGGACTTTGCTTTTCGGTGTATAAGGATTGCGTGTTTTAAGGCTGGACTGGCTGCTACTCATGAATGACAATAAAGGAGATGCTGCCGCTGTAAACATGACTTTATCTCGAGGGGAAGACTCTCATGGTAATCTTCAGTAGGGGCCAAAGTACATAGGAGGAGGAGGCCCCGCAGGCACATTACATCAATAGCCCTCCTGTCCCTCCAGCGTCAGCCTATGGAGCCAACAATCATCACAATCAAAATTAACAATCAAAAATTTTTGAACAAATTAAACAAACTATTGAATCTGTAAAAAGGTAAAAAAAAATAAAAATTCTTGGGCCTTCTAGATTAAAGAGGTATTTTTAAACTTTTTTATTGATTCAGGATAGACCACCAATATCTGATCAATGGGGGGGGGGGGGTGATGTGGTGAGCGGATGGTGTGACGCCACTACTGGTGGTGGGACGGCCGATCACTTGCTAGGTGGAAGTGTGACGCCACTACTGGTGGTGGAGGGCCGAGATACAGCCGGACCTTTGGTTTTGTCACGTGACGCCAGTGCCTGGTGGGCACACAGGTGTGTTGGCACGCCTGCTATTAAAGTGTAAGGCCGGTTGTACCCTTCTCCCCTGTGGTCGGTGTCCTGTCGGGTTGCGGCTGGGTCCCTTGGGATAGGGTTGTCACAGATGGCCGGAGCGGTGTAGTGACCCTCCCGAATAGTAGTAGGACCCGTCACCCACAGAAAGGGGAACTGTCCCAAGGCTGCAGTGTGAATGCTGTGCAGGTGGTGGTGAATAATCACAGTTGATAACGTTGACTTGGTTTTACTACTTGTAAATGTGCAGCAGGTAATACATTGGACCTGGCGACCTGCAACCTGGCCCCTCACCCCTGCCACTCCACTGCCCCTCACCAATCACTCTTGTGACCGCAAGCATTGTTTTGCCGGCAGCCGCGCATCTATAAGGGGGCAACATGGGAGGGGGGCCATCTATAAGGGGAAAACATGGGGGGCATCTATAGGGGGAGCTACATAGGGGGCATCTATAAGGAGGCAACATGGGAGGGGGGCCATCTATAAAGGGGGCAACATAGGGGGGCATCTATAGGGGGACAACATGGGGGTATTTATAGGGGGAGCTACATAGGGAGCATCTATAAGGGGCAACATGGAAGGGGGCTATCTATAAGGGGACAACATGGGGGGGCATCTATAGGGGGAGCTGCATAGGGGCATCTATAATGGGGCAACATGGGATTGAGGCATCTATAGGCGGAACTACATAGGGGGCATCTATAAGGGGGCAACATGGGGGGGGGCATCTATAAGGGGACATTATGGGAGGGGGGGCATCTATAAGAGGACATCATGGGGGGTGGCATCTATAGGGGGGCTACATAGGGGGCATCTATAAGGGGGCAACATGGGAGGGGGCATCTATAAGGGGGCTACATAGGTGGCATATATAGGTGGACAACATGGGGGGCAATATAGGAGGGCCATCTCGAAGGAGGGAACATAGGGGACCATCTATATATAGGGGGCAACATGGGGGGGCATCTATAAGGGGGACAACATAGGGGATAGGGGGATAGGTATATAAAAGGGGATGCACAGGGGGGGGTCCATCTACTATAGGGGGACTAAACAGAGGGGGGGAGCTCTTTAGGAGATGCACACGGGGCCATCTATATGGAAGACTGAACAAGCCATCTATAAGGTGGCTACACAGAGGGGGGCATATACTATAAGGGGGTCACATAGTGTTAGGGCTACCCACTGCAGTTTGTAGAGAGATGAGGATGGTGCCGGAGTGAGGAGCCTAATATGTTTGTCTGGCAGATTCTGTGCATTCGTGGCACGGAGAAGTTCTCATATAGGCCCAGGGCAGATGGAGAAGAAAATGAACACAACTCTGATCAGAGAAGACGTCCCCCGTGAGTCACCTGATATAACTGCACTGTAATGTATATGTTGTACAGACCCTGTGTAGAGCTGGGGCTACCTCTGTATGACTGGATGAGGTGATAGTGTTCTGTGTACCTGACCTCTTGAACCAGGGCCCAGGAGACATTGGCTACGCCCCTGGGATCTTGATATACACTTGATACAGTTCCAATAAATACTCGAACATAAAACCACCAGATCTGTGTGATAAATGCTTAGTAGGATGTAGTAGAGTTGGTAGAGTTGTACTGAGGTAGCGTAGTAGAGAGGAGGGTGCCGTGAGAGGCTCAACCCAAATAGTAATGTGCTCTGCCGGGATATTGGAGTATGTAGAAGAATACTTGTAGAAGAAGAAGAAGAAACAACCTGTGCCCATGTATTGACCTTTTCCTATAGTCTTCACCACACACCACTGACTGTCCCTGCAAATATCCCTAAAGAAAACCATAATCTGTGAAACCAAGAGAAAAACACACTGGGGTCCCTGGTACCATAGAGAGGGAATGTGGTAGGCATACCTCCCTTACATCCTGGATTCGGTGTTACAGTCCCGAAGTTCAGTGTCCCTGCCCTGCAGCGCCCTCACTCCTCTCCTGCTTGGCCCAGATGTAATGTCATGTCTGGAGCCAAGGGGAGAGAGCATGCGCCGCGGGGGTGGAACAGGGGACTTCTGATGAAGGAAGCCTGCCCCGGCATTCTCTGTACATGGGAATAGCAGCTCCAGGGGGAGAGACTGCGAGGGAGCATTGTGATAGGTGAGTATCCTTTTGTTTTTCTTTATTTTTCACATTGAAGCTACTGCTTAGGTCTATACTATGAGGGGAGGGGTATACTATGTAGGACTATACAATGTGGGGGCTACAAAGGGGACTATACTATGTGGGGCTATACAATGTGGGGACTACAAAGGGGACTATACTATGTGGTAGGGCTGGGTGATAATGGCCTAAATCAATATCGCGGTTTATCGTACATGTAACCACGGTAACGATAAATCGAACTATAATTATGACACGCCCCTTTTAAAGCCACGCCCCTTTTGAAGCCCCATTTTCCGATGGTGATACAAACATAGATTTATTCCATATAACAATATGCAGCAAACTTCACAAGTAATACACAATGTTTTGGCGTCTCCTAGTGGCACTTGGAAATGGCGTAGGAGAAGCCAAAACTTTGTGTATTAATTGTGAAGTTTGCTGCATATTGTTATATGGAATAAATTCATGTTTGTATAACCATCAGAGTATTTTTTACTAGCTGACTTGATCCAAGGTCTGGGATTCATATGCTGGCAGCCACAGTTCGTTACGTGTGCTGCCTATATTGTTTGCTATATCTATCTGTATATACAGTATATATTCAGATGATAGATAGATAAAAGATAGATAGATAGGGGATAGACAGATAGGAGATAGATAGATAGATAGATAGATAGGAGATAGATAGATAGATAGGTAGATAGGAGATAGATATAGATAGATAGGAGATAGATAGATAGATAGATAGATAGATAGATAGATAAATAGATAGATAGATAGGAGATAGATATAGATAGATAGGAGATAGATAGGAGATAGATAGATAGATAGATAGATAGATAGGAGATAGATATAGATAGATAGGAGATAGATAGGAGATAGATAGATAGATAGATAGATAGATAGATAGATAGATAGATAGATAGATAGGAGATAGATAGATAGGAGATAGATAGATAGATAGATAGATAGGAGATAGATAGGAGATAGATAGATACGAGATAGATAGGAGATAGATAGATAGGGAGATAGATAGATAGATAGATAGATAGATAGATAGATAGATAGATAGATAGATAGATAGATGGGAGATAGATAGGAGATAGATAGATAGATAGATAGATAGATAGGAGATAGATAGATAGATAGATAGATAGATAGATAGGAGATAGATAGATAGGAGATAGATAGATAGATAGATAGATAGATAGATAGATAGATAGATAGGAGATAGATAGATAGGAGATAGATAGATAGATAGATAGGTAGATAGATAGATAGATAGATAGATAGATAGATAGATAGGTAGGAGATAGATAGATAGATAGATAGATAGGAGATAGATAGGAGATAGATAGATAGGAGATAGATAGATAGATAGATAGATAGATAGATAGATAGATAGATAGGAGATAGATAGATAGATAGATAGATAGGAGATAGATAGGAGATAGATAGATAGGAGATAGATAGATAGATAGATAGATAGGAGATAGATAGATAGAGAGATAGATAGATAGATAGATAGAGAGATAGATAGATAGATAGATAGATAGGAGATAGATAGGAGATAGACAGATAGGAGATAGATAGGACTCAAATCTATCTATCTCTCTATCTACCCCCAGTCACTCAGTGGCTGCGGGGGGTCAGGTATAGGTCGGCACCTCCTTGCTCCCCCGGGCACCGCTCTCTCTCCCGCACAGGAATCCTCGGCCCCTGTCACTCGGTGCTGTAGCACATATATCCGGGCAGAGCCTCACACATGGCCGCTTCCAGCACTGACAAAACATAACGGGGCTCCGAGGATTCCTGTGCAGGACAGAGTGCGGTGGCCAGTGAAGCATGGAGGTGCCGACCCATACCTGACCCCAACCAGGGGCGGTCTTGGCATTTCTGGGGCCCCAAGCGAAGTTGTGTCTGGGGCCCCCCTTAATATGCGTTCCAAAACAATAGACCGCTGTGTGTTGCCCCCAGTAGTATATACCTCTTGTGCGCTACCGCCAGATTGCAGCAGCGAGCGGGGCAGCGGCCCTGTCCAGCGGTCTTGAGCACAAGAGCTGGGCGTGGGGGCCCCCCTGGATGTTGGGGGCCCCAAGCGATCGCTTGGGATGCTTGGTGCCGAAGACCGCCACTGACCCCAACTGTATGTGCGGGAGGGGGGGCAGGGCTCACCGTGCAGCTTCCAGAGAAGCTAGGAGAAGTGAGTGAGCCGCCCGGCAGCAGCAGCGCTGAGCTCACACTGGAGGGGACGCTGCCGCCTGTGCGCAGCCTGTCACATCTCCAGCCCCAGCAGCAGGATCTTCCATCCCCTGCCCTGCACCAGTATATGTGCGCCCTGGCTCGGGAGGTAAATCGGAAGATCACCTTTCCAGTCCCCACCTCTCCACCCGGCCACGGTGGTATGCGGGTGAGGCCGGCGCTGTAATGCTGCTGCACTGTCAGCATGCACCCAGGCCCCCTGCGTAGTGATAGCAGCCTGGGGGTCCATGGGTGCAGTAGCGTTTGATGCCGGTGGTATGCGGGTGAGGGGGCGGGGCCGGCCGGCGCTGTACTGTACACTATTGATCTGGATGAACAGCCTGTTACCACCACACAGGGGGCCTGGGTGCACGCCGACAGTGCAGCAGCAGCTTCCATCCAGAACTATAGTGTACAGTACAGCTCCGGCCGGCTCCGGCCCCTCACCCGCATACCATCGGCAGTCCCGCACCAAACGCTATCACTTATCACTACACAGGGGCCGGGCCTGGGTGACAAGCGGCTGCCATCTTACCGCCTGTGGCTCACATCCAACTGCCAGCCCGCGCGAACACAGGAAAGCCCACCCGCTTGCAGCCAATAAAAAGGAGGGCTGCAGAAGCGGTAGTGGGCGACGCAATACGGGTGTAGGGGGGGGATTGGCTGGCCAAGCACATTATTAATAAGAGACTGCTTCCAGGTCCCCCCTCCCCCAGCAGCAGAATAGATTATTCTAAATACCTCCTGCATGGTCCGGACAGCAATTAGGCGGCGCCAGGAAGATGGGGAATACAGAAAATACCGCAGATACCGTCCTGGCCAAGTTGAGGTCGGTTAACCGACGCCAGTGACGGTATCGGTATTTTCACGGTATACCGCCCAGCCCTACTATGTGGGGCTATACAGTGTGGTAGCTACAAAGAGGGGTTATACTATGTAGGGCTATACAATGTGGGGACTACAAAGGGGGGCTATGCTGTGAGGGGGCTATAGTAAGCGGGGGCTATACTGGGGGACTATACTATATAGGGGCTATGGGGGGCTTTACTGTGTGGGGCTACACAGGGGGACTATACTATGAGGGGGGCTACAAAGGGGAGGGCTATACTATGTGGGGGCTACATGGGGGGCTATACTATGCTGAGGGAGAATATTGCTCTTTGTATAGTGGATGTTATGTAGTAACAGTGTGGGGGTATATTAGTATTTGTATAGTGGATGTTATGTAGTAACGGTGTGGGGGTATATTAGTATTTGTATAGTGGATGTTATGTAGTAATGGTGTGGGGGTATATTAGTATTTGTATAGTGGATGTTATGTAGTAACGGTGTGGTGGTATATTAGTATTTGTATAGTGGATGTTATGTAGTAATGGTGTGGGGGTATATTAGTATTTGTATAGTGGATGTTATGTAGTAACGGTGTGGGGGTATATTAGTATTTGTATAGTGGATGTTATGTAGTAATGGTGTGGGGGTATATTAGTATTTGTATAGTGGATGTTATGTAGTAACGGTGTGGGGGTATATTAGTATTTGTATAGTGGATGTTATGTAGTAACGGTATGGGGGTATAAGTTACTGTGTGGTGAAGATGAGGTGATAATATTTGTTTCTTATATAATGGTAATAGGTGATGTGACTATGGGGGCTCGGCTATAGGGGCAGACACTATTGTCTCCAGATCTTCCATATTATCCTGTTATTTCTCTCAGAGGTTTTAATGTTGTGGCCGGCCGCTGTATATTTCCCCTGATATGACCCATATAAAACTTCTCTTTACTTGCAGCCCTCATCCACAAGGTGGAGCTCCTGCTCCATCTACAATAATTCATTTTTTTTCCAGCCTCTTTTACTCAATTAAATTACATTTTACTTTTCTACATTTGATGTTTTTTTTTTCCTCAGCGGCAGCCATAAAAAGTGATATTTATGAGATGTGGAGAGTGGATTAATGGAGAGACGGAAGGACGGCGAGTATCTTAGGCTAAATAATCCTCTGCGCTTTACTCCGCTGTCTAATATAGTGGACGGCTGAGGATGAACATCCAGAATGATGATGATGTTTTTTTTTTTTTTTTAACCAAACAATTCATCACCAGTTCCCGTGTAGCAATATGAAGGGGGGCAAAGGTCGTCCAGTGTTTCTGATGACACCAAGTGCACAGGTGTATAGAGCGTATATGGATAAGGCAGCAGTCTCTTCTACCTATGTCTAATCTGATTTGCTCAGTTTTTATTCCAACTCCTATATGTTATATCCAAGGAAGTCATGAGGGGTACCCCATTTGGTTACTGGGTCCTGTCACCCCCACCCCCGAGTGAGCACCACAACACCAGCAATGGTATCTCCTCAATAAACAGTGTATCTGATCTCACAGTAGATGAAGCCATTGGGCTCATGAGGATCATAGGAAAGAATCGTCTCACTGCTGTGTAGTGTGTACTGGGTCCTGGATACAGCAGAGGGGACGAGTCTGCCTCCATTTAAGGTGTTTCTATATTGCAGTACAGAATTAGTAAGAAAAGCATAGTGGGTTCCCCTTTAAGAATAATCACCTCTCCCAGATTCTCAGAATTGGCTGTTAGACAGGACCGCCGATTATGGCAGGACTGGAGGACTTTTTAATGTGCATGACGGCCTCGCCACTGTCCTCTGAAGGTGACGTCAAAGGAGAGAAGGATCGGTATGTTACATCATATTGTAGCCACCAGACCAGTCCTTCAGCAGCTTACCTCTCCTCACTCACAACATGTGAATGCTTAGCCAAGATGAACATTTATGTGTTTAGAGGGATCAGGAGTAAATCTGATCAAAAATGAACTGATCAAAGTTATTACGAATTTTTACTGAATTTAAAGTAATCAGCACAGAGGAGGATAATATCATATTACAGAGGGATTTGGAGAAGCTGGAGGCTTGGGCAGTGAAATGGCTAATGAAGTTTAATGTGGATAAATGTAAGGTTATGCATTTGGGCTGTAGAAATAATAGGTACAGTTATGTGCTAAATAATAAAGCAAAGTTGAACTAATCAAAATTATTACAAATAATTTTTTACATTTCATTTTGGGCAAATTGTTTACACAATTTTCAAGTGTGGAAAGTATGTACAGGAGCAGGGACTCCTATCAAAGATTGGTAGTAACTGGTTGTGTGATAGAAAACAGAGGGTGGTTATTGATGGAACATATTCAGATTGAGTTTTAGTTACTAGTGGGGTACCACAGGGGTCATGTTGGGGCCACTTCTTTTCAATATTTTTATTAATGACCTTGTAGAGGGGCTACAGAGTAGAATCTCCACTTTTCTCCGGGAGTCTCACGCATGAAATCCGCAGCTAATCCGCAATACACGTATTATTATTATTATTATTATTATTATTATTATTAATACGTGTATTGCGAATTAGCTGCGGATTTCGTGCGTGATCCGCCCGTGTGAATTTACCCTTACAGAGGGATTTGGAGAAGCTAGAGGCTTGGGCGGTGAAATGGCAAATGAAGTTTAATGTGGATAAATGTAAGGTTATGCATTTGGGCCGTAGAAATAATAAGTACAGTTATGTGCTAAATAATAAAACACTGGGTAAAACTGCTTCTGAAAAGGACCTGGGGGTATTGGTGGACAGTAAACTCATCTATAGTGATCAGTGCCAGGCAGCAGCTGCCAAGGCTAATAAAATAATGGGAGGCATCAAAAGAGGCCGAGATGCTAAAGATGAGAACATAGTTTTGCCTCTTAATAAATCACTGGTCAGACCACATATGGAATACTGTGTACAGCACCGGGCACCTGTATATAAGAAGGACACAGCTGAACTGGAGCGGGTGCAGAGGAGGGCAACAAAGGTCAAAGGGAAGGGGGGGGGGGTTACAGTACCAGGATAGGTTATCACGCTTGGGGTTATTTACACTAGAAAAAAGACGTCTTAGGGGCGATCTGATCACAATGTACAAATATATGAATGGACAGTACAGAGATCTTTGTAGTGGTCTCCTTACTCCTAGACCTGTAACCATGACAAGGGGGGCGTCCTCTACGTCTAGAGGAAAGAAGATTTCACCATCAGCATCGACGCAGGTTCTTTACTGTAAGAGCGGTAAGACTGTGGAACTCTCTGCCACATGATGCTGTCATGGCTGATTCATTATATAAGTACAAGGGAGGCCTGGATGCTTTTCTTGAACAATATAATATTACAAGTTATGGGCATTAGATTTCCGGTGATACGTTGATCCAGAGATTATTCTGATCGCCATTGGAGTCGGGAGTTTTCTCCCTGTGATGGGGCAATTGTCATCTGCCTTGTGGAGGGGTTTTGCCTTCCCTGGATCAACACAGTAGGTTTCCCTAGGTTGAACCTGATGGACTCTTGTCTTCTTTCAACCTTATTAACTACGTAACTATACTTCCCTCCCTGGAGATATTAGGACTTCTAGGATTGGGGACATCTCCATATACATATATAGCTATCTATATCTATATTTGTATTTATGCCGTATGACATATAAATCTTCACTATTACAAATAATTATATCTTTAATTTAAAAAACAAAAAAACATTTTTTAGCTTATTTCTGTCTGTAGATGTATTGCTTGGTGTTATGCATTAGTACATTATACATAGTGTGAACCACACGTGTAAATCCTCAGCATACGGCAAGGTCTTTCTGTATCCAGGATGAGACAGGAAAGAAAAATGTTCACAATTTTTTTCCTTCAATGCAAAATCTTGCTTAGACCACAATTTCCACACAATGCTGTACGATATATAAGGTTGCTACAGCCGTGATGAATGTCACTTGGTAATCTCATCCATAGGGGGAAAGCAGTACAGTCTCTTATTGAAGAGATCCAGCTGTGAGTAGTACAGGCAATGCTCCCTGGGAAAGGAGGTATGCAAATTAGCTCTGTCTCTTTGCTGCCACCTATAGGTCACCTGTATGTCCTGCAGGAAGTGGTGTATTCTTTCTAGTCTTACACTGTGCTCTCTGCTGCCACCTCTGTCCATGTCAGGAACTGTCCAGGGAAGGAGAGGTTTTCTATGAAGATTTGCTCTGGACAGAGGTGGCAGCAGAGAGCACTGTGTCAGACTGAAGGAATACAATTTATATAGAAGTATATTACTTAAATAGAAGTAAATTACAAATCTATATAACTTTCTAAACCAGTTGATTTGAAAGAAAAAGATTTTCGCTGGACAACCCCTTTAAGTTTCCTGGTCCTCATTGGTGCAGAATAGGGTTCTGGATGTAACTTGAGGAGGGGGTTACTGGTTTTCATTGCATTGGGTTGGGCACTGACATACAAAGGGAAAGTTCTCTTCTGTGAATCTGGCTCAGTCAATAGAAGAAGAGATCTAATGATCTAATCTAATGATGAGAGGCCAATGATGAACACAAAGGGTGGACTAAGTAATTCAGTCATGTGACAGATATAATACCAGCAAGAACCGATGATTGAAAGCAAAAAAGTAAAAAAATATATTTCATTTTTTGATGTAAATTGAACTAAAATTGCGAAAAAAATAAAATAAAATAAAGATAAAAGATGAAATAATCCCACTTTGCTCTGGTCATGAAGGGGTTACCCAGCAGGGAGCTCCTCCGGATTCCTCCTTATGTCGGGCCAGTCCATTAACGCCATGAAATAATAGCCGGCGAGGCTGAGAGTGAACGCTCCGCTGGGTCACTGATATCTGCTGATTATTGATCGGCCCTAACAAGTTCTGCAGAGCCGGATGATAAGGAGAAGATATCGGGCTGGGAGTTTAAATCTCTTATGGATTTCCTGTCAGATGGGGAGATAGTTCTGCGCCAGGTAATGGGCCCATGAGGACCAACCCCCCGAAGACTTCACCCAGAAAACCTGCAGGGGGCGATCCCATGAAGAATACAGGAAGGGGCGATGTATCTATACAGACTGATAGCACATGGACTAGGATCTACAGGGACTGGATCCTAAGTGTCATAGTCCTGGACTCCAGTGTCAACGTGTCATTATCCTGTACCCCAAGTGTCAGTCTCATTATCCTGTACCCAAGTGTCACTATCCTGTACCCCAAGTGTTATCCTGTAACCCAAGTGTTACTTTCCTGTACCCCAAGTGTCACTATCCTGTACCCCAAGTGTCATTATCCTGTACCCCAAGTGTCATTATCCTGTACCCCAAGTGTCACTATCCTGTACCCCAAGTGTCATTATCCTGTACCCCAAGTATCATTATCCTGTACCCCAAGTGTCACTATCCTGTACCCCAAGTATCATTATCCTGTACCCCAAGTGTCATTATTCTGTACCACAAATGTAAGCATGTCATTATCCTGTACCCCAAGTGTCAGTGTCATTATTCTGTACCCCAAGTGTTATCCTGTACCCCAAGTATCATTATCCTGTACCCCAAGTGTCATCATTCTGTACCCCAAGTTTCATAATCCTGTACCCCGTGTCATTATCCTGTACCCCAAGTGTCACTATCCTGTACCCCAAGTGTTATTATCCTGTACCCCAAGTGTTATCCTGTAACCCAAGTGTTACTTTCCTGTACCCCAAGTGTCAGTATCCTGTACCCCAAGTGTCAGTGTGTTATCCTGTACCCCAAGTGTCACCATCCTGTACCCCAAGTGTTATTATCCTGTACCCCAAGTGTCATTATCCTGTACCCCAAGTGTTATTATCCTGTACCCCAAGTGTTATTATCTTGCACCCCAAATGTCATTATCCTGTACCCCAAGTGTTATTATCCTGTACCGCAAATGTCATTATCCTGTACCCCAAGTGTTATTATCCTGTACCACAAGTGTCATTATCCTGTACCCCAAGTGTTATTATCCTGTACCCCAAGTGTCAGTGTGTCATTATCCTGTACCCCAAGTGTCAGTGTGTCATTATCCTGTACCCCAAGTGTCAGTGTCATTATCCTGTACCCCAAGTGTCAGTGTGTCATTATCCTGTACCCCAAGTGTCAGTGTGTCATTACCTTCCATGTAGACAGGACTCGCTGATCCCTGCAGGTTATAAGCTCCTAGTCACATATGTCCCTTCACTTCACTCTAGTGACCCACACAGCATCTGTTTGGTCACAGGTTCCCTGGCTCAAAGTCACAGTGTCAGGATAACATGAGATGGACTTACCAGAGTTGAGTCCTCAATGTCATCCACTTCCTAAGCAAATATATGTATACTGAAGAGGATGGACAATGGTTGCCGCCAAGTATGGGCCACACAGCTGATGCTACCTGCACTGCTGCCACCCTCATTCTTACTTACACATGGGCATTTCCTCTTCCATTGCCCCATTGATTGCCTCTCTGTCCTGGGCATTTTACTATAAATGAGGGAGCACTGAGCCTGCACTGCTTATTCTGTCCACAGGACCTGTAGCTAAAAATACATTTAGAAGTTACATCTTCTAGTTTCTGAAAGTGCACTGCATTGTTGCAGATGTAGATTTGATGCAGGACCGCATGATATGTAAAACCATGAGTGTAAAATATTGTCATCTGGACACAGACTGAAGTATAACAGCGCTGTATAAATACTTGATGTAAAACTGTAAAACTTCTTTTTGCCCTATTTCCAGTAAGATATATGCAAAACAACGTGTGCCGCCAGATCCATGAGATCTGTATCAGAAGGGAGAGCACACAATCAATGCCAGGAAATTAAAATGTGAATAATTGTGAATTGGACACAGATTGAAGTATAACAGCACTAAATAAATTCTTAATGTATAATTAGGAACACCTTAACTATATACTGTACATAATGATATATGCAAAACAAAAAGGAAGGTCGTCTGTGACATTATTATGTTTGCTGTGAAGCAGTGGCTGCTGTGCCCGTCTAACACACTGACAGTCGCTGACTGGCTCCTATCTCTATCAATTGTCTATTCTTTTCTGCTCTGTAAGAGACACACTGTGACTGACACTAATCCAATAGCTACACTGTATAGTTTAATAATATTATACAATGTTTATAACCTGAAGGGTCCCAGAAAAAGGACACAGGCGCCTGATCATGTTCTCTCCCCTATCTGGGCCTATAGGTAAATATGTGGAGTGTGTTACCTACAGATAAAACATGTAATTATAATGGAAAAACAGTTTAAGAGTCAAGATATGACGGAGCAGCATTTACTGCCACATCCATCAGATAAACGGCAGAGCAGAAGGTATAATCTACATGGATGTCAGATAAAGGGCCCCAAGGGACACACCGGTAATATTTCTTATACAAATAGTTTAGACTCAATCATACAGAGAGAATCATCAGCTATACACCGGCATTTATTATACGATATGCATTCTATATTACTAGTGAGAATTATTCTTCTAGGAGCAGTATTATAGTAGTTATATTCCTGTATATAGGAGCAGTATTATAGTAGTTATATTCTTGTATATAGGAGCAGTATTATAGTAGTTATATTCTTGTATATAGGAACAGTATTATTGTAGTTATATTCTTGTATATAGGAACAGTATTATAGTAGTTATATTCCTGTATATAGGAGTAGTATTATAGTAGTTATATTCTTGTATATAGGAGGCAGTATTATAGTAGTTATATTCTGGTATATAGGAGCAGTATTATAGTAGTTATATTCTTGTATATATGAGCAGTATTATAGTAGTTATATTCCTGTATATAGGAGTAGTATTATAGTAGTTATATTCTTGTATATAGGGAGCAGTATTATAGTAGTTATAATCTTGTATATAGGAGCAGTATTATAGTAGTTATATTCTTGTATATAGGAGCAGTATTATAGTAGTTATATTCTTTTATATAGGAGCAGTATTATAGTAGTTATATTCTTGTATATAGGAGCAGTATTATAGTACTTATATTCTTGTATGTAGGGGGCAGTATTATAGTAGTTATATTGTATATAGAAGCAGTATTATAGTAGTTATATTCTTGTATATATGAGCAGTATTATAGTAGTTATATTCTTGTATATAGGAGCAGTATTATGGTAGTTATATTCTTGTATATATGAGCAGTATTATAGTAGTTATATTCTTGTATATAGGAGCAGTGTTATAGTAGTTATATTCTTGTATATAGGAGCAGTATTATAGTACTTATATTCTTGTATGTAGGGGGCAGTATTATAGTAGTTATATTGTATATAGAAGCAGTATTATAGTAGTTATATTGTATATAGAAGCAGTATTATAGTAGTTATATTCTTGTATATAGAAGCAGTATTATAGTAGATAAGTTTGCGTATAACTGATGATATTTGACTAGTTATTCCTTGCTTAACATTTTCTCATCCATTTTAGGATTTGAAATCATAGCTTACAATTCAATGATGACGTGTGTTAGTGCATCATTGTGGGTGAAACATATCAGTTGTGAGTTCAGGCCGTTTAGCTCACATCGGATTGTCTTGTGTATACAGATGTAACACTTCCTGTGAGGAATATTTGCTATTATTTGTATTATTCCCTATAGATGTATATGCTAGGAGGACTGAACAGTTCTCCCCTCCACCAGCTTCCTTTTCATCAGTGCAGGAGGAGACTCCATAGATTTTACCTAATAGATTTATTTTGGCAGAATTTGTTAATTTTCCTGAGCGATGTGTTTATGAATTCCAGCGATAACACTTATGCCGCATTAATAATGTATGGCGCCAGACGCACTTGGACGGCAAATACATATTAACTAATTTAATTTGCAGAGATATTGAATTCTTTAATGATAAAATTACTAATCAGATGCCTGAATGTTGGGATTCTCGCTACAGATCATATTTAACAATAATTCTGTATTGTATCCAACTAATAAGGACCTGTCTAGTCCAAACTATTCTGCAGTGCTGCAAAGCTTTACCTACAAGTCTGCTTATAATTTTACTTTATAAATCTTCTATTAAGCACAATGCTTATATATCCGTAATGCGTGTGCTGTAACCAAGATATTGTGTTAGCAGGGGCAAGATGAGAGTGTACCAACTAGGCACTTTGACATGGTGGCCAGGAGTTGTGCAGACATTAAAGTGTCACTGTCGTATTTTTATTTTTATTTTTGAAAAAATCAATAGTCCAGGCGATTTTAAGAAACTTTGTATTTGAGTTTATTAGGCAGATATGCGATTATCTGCATTCAAAAAGACTTTCCCCAGGTCCCCCCCCCCTCCTCTCTCTCATCCACTGCTCATTATCAGGAAATCTTGACTCTTTTACATCAGTCAAGCCCTGTGTAATCTATGGAGGCCAGGCCCTGGGACAGGCAACTGCAGGAACATCTCTCGCTGACTGCTTACTCTCAGGAACACACTATGAAAAGACCCTGAAACTAGTGTTACCTCACATTATATAATACAGAGGGACCCTATGATAGGCCAGGAACTTTCTGAAGCACTAAACCCTAACATCTGACCCAGCTCAAGGATTGGACAATCAATAAATCACATAACAGTGGCATGGTACAAACATAAATAAGTGCAGAGAAGTCCAAGCACAGACTTTTTTTTTAACACACTTGGGGAGGAGGTGGCTGAACATAAAAACATGCACGTTCCTTCCCGCCTCCAGCAATGGGGTCTTATGTCTTCTGCTTCGGTTCCTGGTCCACAGCCACTTCTGGATCTGAGTGGGGACCTGGGACATGATGTGTCACACACGCTCTGCCAGTCAGTGTCCGAGGCAGGACCACAGCACTGGAGCCGGGGAGGTAACTGCATGTTGGTATGTTCAGCAATCTCTTCCCCGGGTGTTTTTTTTTTTTTAAAAGTCTGTCCCCAAACTTCTTCTTTAACCCCTTTGACATAAACATCCTCCTTCAGCTGTGCTAGGGTGAATAGAGTACAATGAGACACCTAGTGGTAGAAGCAGCAAAGTACAAGCCTTCAGCCCAGAGCATACCTTACTCTGGCACCTGATGACAGGTGTGCAGACAGTAGTGGCACACCTGTTCTGGGACACTACATGTGGTGTTATTACAGTGGTGTGTTTGGTGAAAATGAGGCTGGACCAACCAATATGATTATGGACTTTATAGACTCTTGGACTTGTGGGATCATAGGTTATAAAGACACTTCGAGGTATCTAACTCAGGGATTTGTGTGCATCACCAACATCATTCAGTGACATTGATTATAGAAAAATACATAAAATAGTACAGGAGACAGTTAACCCCTTAGCAGTTTCTCATTTTGATGTGCAAATAGTAGACAGACCATACAGTGACACCTGGTGGTAGGAGCAGCATACTACAGGCTTCACTCTCAGATCATATACAGTAGATACACACTACCGACCTGTACATGCTTACATAGAAGAAGTGGACACCCGCTCTGGGACACTGCATATATATACACCCTATACTCTTTTACGTTTATGTATATATTGTGTATGGGGAGCTAAACAATTTATATGCAGCAGACCTTGCAGGATTATACAGCAGCATTGTTCTTCCCAAGTCAATCTCCGCCAGGTCATCAGGTTAATATTTATGTCATAACCCTGTTACTTAGCACTTGTTCTCAGTCCGTTAAATTTTCCTCTGTGTAATTGTGTTTGCTTAGACGCTTCCATGGAAGGAATTCTGTAAATGAACTGCGTCCAGGTTGGTTACAAGCTGAGCAACCACAAGAAATCACTGCTAATAGAGAGGAGACTATTAGACAACAGGTAAGAAACTAGTATCAACTATAGATAACAGATTATAACTAATAAAATGAAGCTGTATTCTCTTTGGGAAAAGCTGTGTGAAAGGAAGAGTATTCTTACAAGATCTGTAAGGTTGACTTAGCTGTCTAAAATCTCTTATATATGTGGTAAATCGAATGTACAAGTATATAACTGCTATAATACTGCTCCTATATACAAGAATATACCTACTATAATACTGCCTCCTATATACAGGAATATAACTACTATATTACTGCTCCTATATACAAGAATATAACTACTATAATACTGCCTCCTATATACAGGAATATAACTACTATATTACTGCTCCTATATACAAGAATATAACTACTATAATATTGCCCCCTATATACAAGAATATAACTACTATAATACTGCTCCTATGTACAAGAATATAACTACTATAATACTGCTCCTATATACAAGAATATAACTGCTATATTACTGCTCCTATGTACAAGAGTATAACTACTATAATACTGCTCCCTATGTACAGGCAGTGGCGGAACTACCGCCGTAGCAGCCGTAGCGGCCGCTACGGGGCACCGCCGTATCGGAGGCCCGTGGCGCGGGCCCTCGGAGCTCACATAGCCTGTAGCACCCGGCGGCCGAGCAGGCCTCCCGGGTGCTACAGCTGTTTGGGGTCCAGGCAGTGGCCACGAAGGGGGGCCCGCGGGGCCCTCCCGATCAATTACTCTTGTGACCGCAAGCATTGTTTTGCTTGCAGTCACAAGAGTCCTGCTCCCCCGGCTGCTGCGCGGCTGCCGGGGGTGTCGCATCTTATCCCCGGCAGCGCGCGCATCCCAGAACTCCCTGCGCGCCTTGGGCCCTGACTTCCGGTTCCGGCGCCCAGGGAGCTCTGGGATCTGACACCCCCGGCAGCCGCGCAGCAGCCGGGGACAGACCAGGAGGAGAGTCAACGTGGGAGCGCGTCGTCAGGTGAGTTAAGTTTTTTTTTTTTTTTTAATCAGCCTGCAGGGTGGGGGGAAGGAGGGGGGCATCTATGAGGGTGGGGGGAAAGAGGGGGGCATCTATGAGGGTGGGGGGAAAGAGGGGGGCATCTATGAGGGTGGGGGGAAAGAGGGGGCATCTATGAGGGTGGGGGGGAAAGAGGGGGCATCTATGAGGGTGGGGGGAAGGAGGGGGGCATCTATGAGGGTGGGGGGAAGGAGGGGGCCATCTATGAGGGTGGGGGGAAGAGGGGGCATCTATGAGGGTGGGGGGAAGGAGGGGGCATCTATGAGGGTGGTGGAAGGAGGGGGGCATCTATGAGGGTGGGGGAAGGAGGGGGGCATCTATGCAGGTGGGGGAAGCAGGGGGCATCTATGAGGGTGGGGGGAAGAGGGGGCATCTATGAGGGTGGGAGGGAAGGGGACCATCTATGAGGGTGGGGGGAAGAGGGGGCATCTATATGGAGGGGGGAAGAGGGGGCATCTATGAGGGTGGGGGGGAAGAGGGGGCATCTATGAGGGTGGGGGGGAAGAGGGGGCATCTATGAGGGTGGGGGGGAAGAGGGGGCATCTATGAGGGTGGGGGGAAGAGGGGGCATCTATGAGGGTGGGGGGGAAGAGGGGGCATCTATGAGGATGGGGGGGAAGAGGAAGCATCTATGAGGGTGGGGGGGAAGAGGGGGCATCTATGAGGGTGGGGGGGGGAAGAGGGGGCATCTATGAGGGTGGGGGGGGAAGAGGGGGCATCTATGAGGGTGGGGGGGAAGAGGGGGCATCTATGAGGGTGGGGGGGAGAGGAGGCCATCTATAAGGAGGGCAACATGGGGGGAGAGGGGCCATCTATTTTGGGGGGGGGGCAACATAGGGAGAGAGGGAATACACAGAGGGGGGCATATATTATTAGGGGGTCACATAGAGTCAGGGCTACCCACTAAATGAGGGTGTAAAGGGGACAGTACAGATGTGCAGTGTGTAGAGAGATAACGATGGTGTCAGAGTGTGGAGCCTAATATGTCTGTCTGGCAGATTCTGTGGATTTGTGGCTTGGAGAAGTTCTCATAACGGCCCAGGACGGATGGAGAAGATGAAAAGGAAAGAACTCCGATCAGAAAAGACGTCTCCTGTGAGTCACCTGATATAACTGCACAGTAATGTATATGGTGTATAGAGCCTGTGTAGAGCTGGGGCCACCTCTATATGACTGGATGAGGTGATTTAGTGTACTGGATTTGGTCAGTAACAATATGGTGGTGATGGTAGTGGTTGTGGTGTGGCGGTAATGTTTCCTTCCTATATACTGGTATTACTGGTAATATTGGTCTCAGTATACAGGATTTGGTCGGTAACAGTATGGCGGTAATATGTACGGTGATAATACTTTCTCTTCCAATATGCTGGTGTTATTGGTAATATCTGTCTTGGTGTATATATATATATATATATATATATATATATATAATATTTATACACACACACACCAATAGCATCACTTGGTCGTGAAAGGAGGGGGGGGGGGGCAAGTTGGCCTCTCGCACCAGGGCTCAGGAGACATTAGCTACGCCCCTGGGTCCAGGGGTGTCCCGGGGATTCCCAGGCAGCACAGGTGACAGGCTCGGAGTGGCTTGGCGTACGCCGGGGGCCAGGGTAAGTACTTCTGGCGCAGGGACTTTAAGCACTAACAAGCGTTGCTGTGTACAGGCTAGGGGTGGACGCTGAGCTCACTGGTACCGGTGCTTCCGGGGATGCTGCCCCCCCCTTGCCACCGTATTGCTGTCCCGGCAGCACAGGTACCGGTGAGCTCAGCGTCCGCCCCCAGCCTGGACCTCCGGCACAGGAGCACTTGTTAGAGATGCACCCTGCGCCGGAAGTACTTGCCCCGGCGGACACTGAGCCACTCTGAGCCCGACACCTGTGCTGCCTGGGAATCCCCAGGACGCCCCCCCCCGGGAGAAGAGGAGAAGACAGCCGACGGGGGAGTTAGGTGAGTTGTGTTTTTTTTTATTTTCTATCTGCTTTGCAAAGGGGGATAATACAGGGTGGGGCCATCTATGGGGTATATACAGGGGGCCATCTATGAGGGATATACAGGGGGGGGCCATCTATGGGGGATATACAGGGGGGCCATCTATGGGGGATATACAGGGGGCCCATCTATGGGGGATATACAGGGGGCCATCTATGGGGGATATACAGGGGGCCATCTATGGGGAATATACAGGGGGATATACAGGGGGGACATCTATGGGGGATATACAGGGGGGAAATCTATGGGGGATATACAGGGGGGAAATCTATGGGGGATATACAGGGGGGTATATATAGGGGGATAATACAGGGGGGCATCTATGGGGGATATACAGGGGGGCCATCTATGGGGGATATACAGGGGGCCATCTATGGGGGATAATACAGGGGGGACATCTATTGGGAATATACAGGGGGCCATCTATGGGGGATATACAGGGGGGGCATCTATGGGGGATATACAGGGGGCCATCTATGGGGGAAAAAGAGGGGGCCATCTATGGGGGATATACAGGGGGCCAGCTATGGGGGATAATACAGGGGTGCCAATCTATGGTGGATTATACAGGGAGGTATACATAGGGGGATAATACAGGGGGCCATCTATAGGGCGACACCATGAGGGGGCATTTATAAGGGGACCAAATGAGAGTTCATCTATAGGGGGACAACATGGGGGGGCCATCTTTAAGGGGGATGGACAACACGGGGTGTAATTTTATAAGGGGCCAACAAGGGTGGCATCGGTAAGGGGGAATACACAGAGGGGCATATACTATAAGGGGATCACATAGTGTCAGGGCTATGCACTAAACAAGGGGGTAAAGGGGCCAATACAGATGTGCAGTTTGTATAGAGATGAGGATGGTGCCATAGTGAGGAGCCTAATATGTTTCTCTGGCAGATTCTGTGGATTCGTGGCTCGGAGAAGTTCTAATGGCCCAGGAAGGATGAAGAAGAAAATGAAGGAAACAACTCCGATCAGAGAAGACGTCCCCTGTGAGTCACTTAATATAACTGTACTGTAATTTATATGGTATACAGAACCTGTGTAGAGCTGAGTGTGTTGATGGCGTAGTGGTCGATTGAGGGGGTGGGGGCCCCAATCAAAAGTTTGCTATGGGGCCCAGCCATTTCTAGTTACGCCCCTGTGTACAGGAATATATCTACTATAATACTGCTCCCATATACAAGAATATAACTACTATAATACACGACATGGAGAGAAAGGAACGGCTGCACATCCCATCTATGGCTGATACTAATGCCGCCAGGCCTATTTTAAAATTCAACACCAGGGTGTCTGTATATAATTTGATCAAACCATAATAGCCCCGTGTACCACATGCAGGTCCCCTGGTCCCTACGCTCACTTCACACTGTGTCGGTCAGTGACCGCCAACCCCGCAAAGCGTGCACATGCAGGGAAGGGAGGCCATGGAACGGCCCTGCAACCCCCATGTCACAGGACCAGACCCAAAATGCCCCACCAGAACCCGGCCCCACCACCGGCAGGGAAGGCTGCCCCCAAACAACACAAGTATGAATATGGTATTACACTTACCACTGCTGCTCACACAGAATGGGGAAGACATAAGGTACTGACATGTGAGCACAGGCATATCCTGCTAACTTTGGTCATGTGGGTCTTATAAAGGAGTGCTAGCTGTTCAGAAAAGGGAGAACTGTAAAACACAACATGGAGAGAAAGAAACGGCTGCACATCCCATTATGGTTATTATGGTTTGATCAAATTATATACAGACACCCTGGTGTTGAATTTTAAAATAGGCCTAGCGCCATTAGTATCAGCCATAGATGGGATGTGCAGCCGTTCCTTTCTCTCCGTGTTGTGTCATAACTACTATAATACTGCTCCTATATACAAGAATATAACTACTATAATACTGCTCCTATATACAAGAATATAACTACTATAATACTGCTCCTATATACAAGAATATAACTACTATAATACTGCTCCTATATACAAGAATATAACTACTATAATACTGCTTCTATATACAAAAATATAACTACTATAATACTGTTCTTATATGTATAACGCATGTAGGTTTTGTACATTATTCTGCTCTGTGGGGGGTGCTGTAGCTTTTTATATTGATGAATGTGAAATAATTTGATTAGTTGCTATAACAAGTTGCTTCATTCATGTTCCAGATCCGCCACCTCCATGGAGAGAGCTCTCTCACGGATCACATGCTGTTTATTGATCAGGCAGAACACAATGCATTGATTTAGTCTGTTTCATCATCTTCGGTATGAGATGCGGTGAGGGTCTCTCTCCCCTTCACACCTGACTTCAGGGCTTCATCATGCAGACAATTTTTCTCTCTTCTGGCAGATTACAGTGAAGCTTGTATGTTTTCTCAGTCCTGATAGAATCACAGCAATGTCCCTGTCTCTTCCATATGGGTGCAGTGGAGTAGGGACCTCACCCAGGCAGAAATCCATGGTCCCCCCCACCGCCACCTGTCTGCATAGCACTACATCCCTATATGTAGGTGTCATCTTATTGGGTGTAGTCACCAGCACATCAGCTAACCCTGTTGAAATAAACTGCTTCTGCTCATTTTACCATGTAAAACCCCATTCACACGAAGCAAAAGCGGCAGAACTCTCCGCCCCGGAATCCTGCCTGCTTCAGTGTGACATTTTTTCTCTATGGGAGGGCTCGTGCGCCTCCGCGCTCCACAGATCTACGCTCAAACAATTGACATGTATGCTGTGGGGCTGCTCTCCACGCTGTAAGGTTGAGGACCAGGGCAGTTTCTAAGCCATTTGGGCTACAGGGCGACTCTGAAAAAAGCATACCCCCCCCCCCCCCCCCCGAGCAGGTGCAGGTCCCACTGAATTTACTAGTGCTGGGTTCACGCTACGTTTTTGCACTTGTGTGCATTTATTTTGATTCGTTTTTTCACTGACTTCCATTATAAAAAAAACAAAACGCATCTGCTTTTTTAACCCCTTAACGACATTGGGCGTAAACTTACGCCCTCGCGCCCTGGTACTTGGCGCATCAGGGCGTAAATTTATGCCTGATGTTTCCCCGATCGCTGCGTGTTCGCACACAGCGATCGGGGAAGATGGCCTGCTATAAATCATAGCAGGCCATCTTAGCTTCACGGCACGGGGGGTGGTTAACACCCCCCGTGCTTACGATCGCCGCTATAGGCTGATCAATTCAGATCAGCCAATAGCGGCGATCGGAACCTTTCCGGGTCATCGGCGACCCGATGACCCGGAAAAAAATGGCGGTCGGTGCTGTCCGAGGACGGCACCGACCGCCATTACTGCAAAAAGTAATGGTGATCACCGTGCCACCGCCCCGATCGCCATGAACGGCCGCCCGGCCGTTCACGGCGATCGGGCCGGTGGCACGGCGATCAGAGTCCCACAAAATAGTAAATACCTGTCCGGGACCCCTCAGCTAGGTAGCCGAGGGGTCCAGAGCAGGTATTTGTACATTACTCACCTGTCCCGGGCTCCTGATCGGCGTCTTCCGGGTTCGCGCCGTCCTCGTCTTCGTTCGGGTCTTCGGCTTCCTCTGTGACGTCACGTTCGGCTTCTCTCGGCTATTTTTCGGCTCCAGCGTCGGCTTTTTCCGTATTTTGCGCTCTGCTGCCCTCTAGCGGCTGATATGTGTAATACACTTATCAGCAGCTACAGGGATGTTCAGAATGTAGAAATTTTTTTTTTTCAAATTTTTTTTTTTCTATTTTCCGCACCCTATCGCCGCTGAGTGTTGATCAGCATTGCACGAAAGTGCGCTGCTAATCAGCAACTCCTCCTTTTTGGCGTAGGGTGTTTTTTTTCTATATTCTACTGCCACGGTCTGCTGATAAGTGCCGCACATAAGTGCGGCATTTATCAGCAACTCCTTTGTTGGCGTAGTTTTTTTTTTTTATACTTACTGTAAAAAAACACGTAAAAAACACTACATTACACCACACTACATTGAATAAAGTTTGACACTACACCACTACATACCCCATATACTAGTCCCCATATAAAGATGGCCCCCAGGGTGTTTTCGGCGTCAGAGGGATACGTTATTATTGCCTCCGACACCGAAACAGCCAGTGAGGATGAATGGGGGGATCCTTCTTTCCTCCATTCATCCTCATCATCCAGTGACGTGTCTGGGGGTAGCGTAGCGTACGCTGCCCCCCAGACACGTCTTTTCCGCCAGTACCGTCCCAATAAGAGATGACGGTATGGTGTGAAATTCTACAAACTCTGTGAGAGTACCTCAGGGTACACTTACAGATATAGGGTACGTGCACACTGCGGAATGGCAAAGGATAACCCTTTGTGCATTCCGCAGCTGGCACCCGCCGGCGGACTGATGCGGGCGCATGTCTCCACCCGTGTCATAGACTCCATGTTATGCACGGGCGGATTCCATCGTCCGTCCAAAGAATGAATCCGCGGAATCCGCCCGTGCATAGAATGGAGTCTATGACACGTGTGGAGACGTGCGCCTGCATCAGTCCGCCGGAGGGTGCCAACTGCGGAATGCACGAAGGGTTATCTGTCGCGATTCCGCAGTGTGCACGTACCCTTAGAGTGTATGTAGGAAGGGACACCCGAATCCAGCCCCCAGATGCCCCCCCATCCTCGGAACAAGTGGGAAGATCGTCCGGGAACTGATATTCCCACTGCTGGATAAAGGTTACCACCCGTACGGGGATAACTTTTATACCAGCACCCCCCTCTTCCGGTCCCTCGCTGCCCGAGCTACTGTAGCTTGCGGCACGTTACGAAAATATCAGAAGTAGTAATAGCGCCCTAATATTTAGCAGCCATGGAGCGGACCCAGCGCTTCTGGATATGAAGGACCCCGTATCGCACCAGGACAACATTTTCCAGGTGACGTCCCCCACACTGGAGAAAGGGAGACCCCAGAAGAAGTGCAGAGTGTGGCGTAACAGGGGGATCAGGAAGGACACCCTTTTCCAGTGTGACACCTGTCCTGATCCCCCGGCCTCTGCATACTGGATCGCTTCAAGGCGCACCACACGTCATTGGGGTTCTACATTATCTAAATTCTGTCCCTTATTCCTATTTCAGGGGTCACGTTGGTCCAGGGATTATTCTGATCGCCATTATGGAGTCGGGAAGGAATTTTTCCCATTGATGAGGCTACTGTCGTCTGCCTCACGAGGGTTTTTTTGCCTTCCTCTGGATCAACACAGGTTGAGTTTGATGGACACCTGTCATTTTCAACCTTATAAACTAATAATTGGCCTAATACCCCCAAATAAATTAGAATGGTCCCTTTTCCCCAGCTAAGTAGGTATGGCCGCCATTCCCATTAGAGGATGCCATGATGCAATTACAAAGCCTCTGTGCGGCCAGGACAGTAGAAACCCCCCACAAGTGACCCCATTCTGGAAACTACACCCCATAAGGAATCTAACAAGGGGGGCAGCGGGGATATGGCCCCCTGGTGACGGCCACATTTGGGACGTGAAAATGAAAAAAATGGTATTTTTTATTTTCTCGGCACATGTTCTACGTAAGTGCCCGTCACCAGTGGGGTCCATATGCTCACTGCACCCCTTGTTAGATTCCTTATGGGGTGTAGTTTCCAGAATGGGGTCACTTGTCGGGGGTTTCTACTGACCTGGCAGCACAGGAGCTTTGTAATTGCGACATGGCCTCCATCCTCCATTCCAGCCTCTAAATGGCGCTCTGTCCCTTTGGTGGCTTGCCCTGTGCCCATATTGCACATTATGCTCACATGTGGGGTATTTACGTACTCAGGGGAAACTACCCTACACGTTTTGTGTTCATTTTCTTTTTTAACCCCTTGTGGAAATGGAAAAAAATCAAGGCTAGACCAACATTTAGTGTAATTTTTGTAAAATTTTTACTCTAAATCATTAATCTTGTCATGATTTTTTCATTTTCACAAGGGGTTAAAAGATAAAAAAAAACATTTAATGTGTAGAGCAATTTCCCCTGAGTACGGAAATACCCCACATGTGGACATAAAGCGCCATGCGGGTGCAGGGTAAGCCTCCAAAGAGAAGGAGCGCCATTTCGTTTTTGAAGGCTGGATTTGGATGGAATGGATTTCGAGGGGCCATGTTGCATTCAAAAGGCCCCTGTGTTGCCAAGACAGTTGAAACCCCCCACAAGTGACCCCATTATGGAAACTGCACCCCTCAAGGAATGTAACAAGGGGTGTAGTGAGCATATGGACCCCACTGGTGACGGACACAAATGTGGAACAATGTGGCGTGAAAATGAAATATTAAATTTTTTACACTATAATGTTGGTTTAGCCTTGAATTTATCATTTTCACAAGGGGTTAAAAGAGGAAAAAAAAAACAAAATGTGTAGAGCAATTTCCCCCGAGTCCGTAAATACCCCACATGTGGACATAAAGCGCCATATGGGCGCAGGGCAAGCCTCCGAAGGGAAGGAGCACCATTTGGATTTTGGAGGTTGGATTTGGCTAGAATGGATGATGAACGCCATGTCGCATTTACAGAGCCCTCGTGCTGCCAAAACACTGGAAACCCCCCACAAGTGACCCCATTCTGGAAACTGCACCCCTCAGGGAATCTAACAAGGGGTGCAGTGAGGATATGGACCCCTTGATGACGGGCACATTTGTGCCATGAAAGTGAAAAAATGAAAATATTCCCTTTCACGTCACATTGTTCCACATTTGTGCCCGTCACCAGTGGGGTCCATATGCTTACTGAACCCCTTGTTAGATTCCTTGAGGGGTGTAGTTTCCAGAATGGAGTCACTTGTGGGGGGTTTCCAGTGTCTTGGCAGCACGAGGGCTCTGTAAATGCGACATGGCCCTTGAAATCCTTTTCAGTGAAATTCAGCTTCCAAAAGCCAATTGGCGCTCCTTCCCTTTGGAGGCTCGTCTTGCGCCCCCTTGGCACTTTATCGCCACATGTGGGGTATTTCCGTACTCGGGAGAAACTGCGCTACACATTTTTTGTCTTTTTTTCCCTCTTATCCCTTTAAGAAAATGAAAAATTGAATGCTAGAAGAACATTTTAGTGTAAAAAAATTTTTTTTCTTTTTTCAAGCCATATTGTTCTGAAAATCTGTGAAGCACCTGTGGGGTCCAGATGCTCACCGCACCCCTTGTTACATTCCTTGAGGGGTGTAGTTTTCTAAATGGTGTCCCTTTAGGGGTGTTTTTTAGGTATTGGCACCCCAGAGCCTCTGCCAACCTGAAGTGGTACAGTCAAAAATGACCAAATATAACGGAGGCGTTGAAATTCACTAGGCGCTCCCTTATATCTGAGGCTTGTGGTTGCGTCAAATAGCGCAATAGGGTCACATATGGGGTATTTCTATAAACTGCAGAAACGGGACAATAATTATTGGGGTGCATTTCTCTGGTAATAGGTTTATAATTATGAAAAATATTGGATTACAATAAAATCTCTGCACAGAAAATTAAAATTTTCAAATTTCTTACACACTTGGCTTTTATTTCTGTGACTCCCCTAAAGGGTTAAAACACTTTCTGGATATGCTTTTGCAGAGTGTGGGGGGTGCAGTTTCTGAAATGGGGTGCTTTGTGGGGCTTTCTAACATACAGGCCCCTCAAATACACTTTAAACCTAAACAGGTCCCTAAAAATATCTGATTTTGAAATTTTACTGAAAATTTGGAAATTTGCTGCTAATGTTTTAAGCTCCCTATTGTCTAAAAAAAATGAAAGATCGTTTAGTAAATGCCGCCAACATAAAGTAGACATGTTGCTAATGCTATTTAATATATAATTTATGTGGTATAACCACTTTCTGTATACGCAAAAAAGTTTCAAAGTTGGAAAAATGCATTTTTTTCACATTTTTTCACATTATTTGGGTTTTTTTCATAAAGATTCGTTATGAGTATCGACTCCAATTTACCAGAAATGTAAAGTACAATATGTCACGAGAAAACAATCTCAGAATCAGCCGGATAGGTAAAAGCATCCCGAAGTTATTAATGAATAAAGTGACACTGGTCATATTCATAAAATTTGTCTCTGTCATTAAGGCCATTTCAGGCTCTGTCCTTAAGGGGTTAATGTACACAAAAACGTGGTAGACTGAATTTTGTGTACGTTAAAAAAAGGATGCGTTCTGAGATGATTGACAGGAAAAGAGGCTTCTAAATGACCTCTTTTCCTGTCAGTCATCCTGCAGAGTTCGCAGACAGGCAGAGAGCCGTGACTAGTCACAGCCCAGATGACTAGTTCCCGGCTCTCTGCTTGTTTCATGCGCCAAAATAATAGACTTCATTTCAGCAGCTTATTACATACCCACAGCAGAATTTACATCCCGCTGCAAGTATGTAACCCGGCCCCTTTAACCCCCCAGCATACAATACCTGCTCAGTGCTGCGGCTGCATGTGAGGCTCCCATTAGTCCTGCTCAGCCAATCAGTGACTGCAGCGGGGCTGTGCACTTATTGGCTTAGCGGGACCAACCAAGGTAATGTATGCTGCGGGCAGCAGGGGGTTAAAGGGGCTGGGTTACATACTCGCAGGGGAATGTAAGTTCTGCTGCAGGTATGTAACCCTATTGAAAATCACACTACCAGACTCGCAGCATGAAATCTGCTGCGAATCCGGTACATGTGAAGCTACCCAAAGTTCTCTCATCTCTAGTATATACAGACAGATCGATATATATGTACTTACATACATACACACACATATATATATATATATATATATATATATATACACACACACACACACACACACACACACTAGTATACTACACAGTATGGACATAACACATAGCACACTATACATTAATACATTACATAGGACATCACACACACAGATCATTAGCAGCACACTATACATACCATAGGACATCACACACACAGATCATTAGCAGCACACTATACATTACATAGGACATCACACATACCTTTGCACATTGAACTCTTCACACACATAGTGGAATAACTTTTTGTAGCTGGGTGCAGTCTAGAAAGGGTTAAATTATCAGGCAGAGGCCCTATGCTAATAACCCTCCCCCACCCCCTCCTGAGCTAAGGTGGAAATGATTAGAAAGTATAAACTGTGGGGAATGAAGCTGCCATCACCCCCCACCTCACAATTACATACACCCCAACACTACACTGCTGATCCCCCACAGTGACCCCCCCCCCCTCTCCCCCTCCAGACAGCAGCAGCAGCACTTACACAGGGAGGCTCTCTTCAGCTGCCTGCAGGCCGGGTCGGGGGAGGAGACGCGTCACACAGGAGCTGCTGCCTGTACAGGATGCTCTGCAGAGCCGCAGGGGGAACGTTGGGGAGTCCCTGCTGCTTCCTCTATCCTCTTCAGTTTACTCCCAGGCCACAAAGGAGCCCCCAGGAGCCAGGTGCTGTGTGTGGGGGCGCATCAGAGCCTGCTGCCCTGTGCAGAACGTCACTGATGCTGTGTGTGGTGAGGAAGGGATGGCGCCCCCTAGCTGTCAGCGCCCCCTGCAGTATCCCGGCCTGCACGGTGCTAGAAACGGCCCTGTTGAGGACCTTTGGGTCATGTGATCGGGTCCTTCACCCTTTTCTCTCTCTGTGCAGGTCCTGGTCCATCTCCTGTGTCTTTTGATGTTCAGTGATCACCCTGCACTACAGTAAGGGGGCTGAACACTAGAACACCGGGCCCCGCTCCCTCTCTAGGCCCCTAGAGGTGCTGTGGGCTCCCAGCACTTGCCTGGGTAAGCCCTGTACTGATGCCGGCCCTGCCTTTAATACTCTCTGCTCCTAGGAAACCCTGTTCTTAGCCTACAATGTCTCATAAGTTAAGCATACTCCTGAAATACTCTGTGCTTCTGCGAACCCTTATCCTTCCACTATGTAACCTCCCAAAAATATCAGCAAGCTCCTCTCCTGAAATACTCTGCACTGCTGACTCATCCCACTCATTCCACCATGTTTTAGGAGTCTATGACTTCCTAAAAAAAAAGCAAACACCTCTCCTGTAATACGCTGTGCTGATGAGCAATCGTTTTCCTTCCACTATGCATAGTTGCCAACAGTCCCGGTTTTGCCGGGACTGTCCCGATTCTGCAGAGACAGCCCACCCCTTCCAGCGCGAGTGATGTCACTTATACAGAGCAGGAAGAGGAGTCCTTGGGGGACTAGAGGAACCATACTGGTGAGGTAAGTATAGCTTTTTATTTTTGTTTTAAATACAGATGAAGAGAAAAGAGGATGCTGAAGGGGTACTGGTATGATGATGAAGGGACTGCAGGAGAATGAAGGGGGAAGTAGTATGATGATGGAGGGGCAGGAGGATGAGAGGGGTAGTACTATGATGATAGAAGGGCAGGAGGATGAAGTGGGTAGTAGTATGATGATGCAGAGGGAAGGAGGATTAGAGGGGTAGTACTATGATGATCGAAGGGCAGGAGGATGAAGGGGGTAGTAGTATGATGATGCAGAGGGAAGGATGATGATGAAAGGGTAGTAATATGATGATGGAGGGGCAGGAGGATGAAGAGGGTAATAGTATGATGATATGGGGTGCAGCTGCATCATATGGGAACAAACTACCAATATTTACAGTCAGTCAGTAGAATGCTATCTCTGAGTCTCAGCCTGCTCTGAGTGGGGTGTGTAATATAGGGAGGACCTGAAACTGGGGTGTGTAATATACTGGGGACCTAATACTGGGGTGTGTAATATACTGGGGACCTAACACTGGTGTGTGTAATGCTCCTTTTGTGCTGTTCTGACTGTAAATTCTAACTGGAAAATTTTTAACCCACACCCATGAAAGGCACACCCCATCGAGACCACACCCATAATAAGCCACACCCCTTTTTAACACTAAAGTGTCTCTGGAAAAAAATTTCAAATGTTGGCAACTATGCACTATGTAATCTCTTGAGGACCAGCATGCTCTTCTTCTGAAATACTCTGTGCTGCTGTGGACTCTCAATTTTCTCAATTTCTCTCAGCCTGTAACCTTTACCAAAAATCATGACGCTTCTCTCCTGAAACGCTCTGTGTTGCTGGAGTTAACCTAATAAACCGTATTTGACTCTACAAAGATTTTCTCTGGCTTTCCTACGTCTAATTTATAGTCTGTCGGAGCTCGGAGACTGTTTTTCCGAGCGACTCGTTCCACTGATCTGTAAAGTTACAGAATGGAAAATTCAAATCAGCCCAACAGGAGTCATTTGACTAAGCGACCCCCCATATGGCGGTCATATATCTGCAATATAATTTGTGATTTCAAAGTGCGTTCTCCACAGCGTGACGGCATTGGAGGCGAGGGCCGCAGGACGCCTTTAAAGCAGATTGCCAATATTATCTTTATTGTTTTTCCCAGAGCTTTTTTGTTTTAAGTTAATTTTATTTTATCCTGGCCGCAGGCTCGCCGTGCGCTCATAGAAGCCCCTGCTGCTCCGCTCAAACTTTCCTCCAAGCTTCATGCAGAGTAAAGGGCTTTCCTTCACTGCCGACCCTCCGCGGCATCCAGTCATCTACACACTCCGGGCCCGGGACTTTTAAGGCAGCCAAATCCATTGATGTTTTGTAAATAGCCCAGAAATATTTATTCCTACAATTAAAAGTTCTTTCGTTTAACCATCTGAATGTGGGGAGAGCAGCGGGGGGGGGGGATTTATAGATGGTTCTGCCCCAGGTATTCACTATGTATGTGTCTGTAATTACTGGACCTGAATGCCAAACAATGTCCAATAACCAAGAGAAAAACTGTTTTATAGGAAACTTAATTACTAAAAACTACTCCCTATAATAAAAGTACTAAAATACTGGTCTCTATGTGCAAGATTGTAACTTCATGAACATTATTTTTGGACGTCATTACCAATACATGGCAATTTTTCCCCACTAAAATGGCTCTCCGGAAAGATGATTTTCAAGTAGTAGAAACACAGTGTAATACTGCTCCTTATGTATAAGAACATAACTACTATAATACTGCTCCCTATGTATAAGAACATAACTACTATAATACTGCTCCCTATGTATAAGAACATGACTACTATGGGACGCACCTGCCTTCACCTCCCTCCCCCGTATCCATGCTGAATTACCCTGAATAAATGGACTCTATTTGCAGCAGACGGTGAGTGCTAGATCTTTTTGTCTCTTGGATTGGATTGTGCTATATCTTGGATAGCTATATGCACCACCTAGCTGCACATTTTTGCCTGCATAACCTCTATCTCTGGGTATCCTAGCCTACTTAGTCTCTAGAGCCATATACGTACTTTGGTGCTAGCTCTTATTTCTACTCGACTATCATAACTACTATAATACTGGTCCCTATGTATAAGAACATAAATACTATAATACTGCCCCCTATATACAGGAGTATAATTACTATAATACTGCTCCTATATACAAGAATATAACTACTATAATACTGCTCCTATATACAAGAATATAACTACTATAATACTGCTCCTATATACAAGAATATAACTACTATAATACTGCTCCTATATACAAGAATATAACTACAATAATACTGCCCCCTATATACAAGAATATAACTACTATAAAACTGCCCCTATATACAAGAATATAACTACTATAATACTGCTCCTATATACAAGAATATAACTACTATAATACTGCTCCTATATACAAGAATATAACTACTATAATACTGCTCCTATATACAAGAATATAACTACTATAATACTGCTCCTATATACAAGAATATAACTACAATAATACTGCCCCCTATATACAAGAATATAACTACTATAAAACTGCCCCTATATACAAGAATATAACTACTATAATACTGCTCCTATATACAAGAATATAACTACTATAATACTGCTCCTATGTACAAGAATATAACTACTATAATGCTGCTCCTATATACAAGAATATAACTACTATAATACTGCCTCCTATATACAAGAATATAACTACTATAATACTGCCCTATATACAAGAATATAACTACTATAATACTGCCTCCTATATACAGGGATATAACTACTATAATACTGCCTCCTATATACAAGAATATAACTACAATAATACTGCCCCCTATATACAAGAATATAAGTACTATAACACTGCTCGCTATATACAAGAATATAACTACTATAATACTGCCCCTATATACAAGAATATAACTACTATAATGCTGCTCCTATATACAAGAATATAACTACTATAATACTGCTCCCATATACAAGAATATAACTACTATAATACTGCTCCCTATATACAAGAATATAACTACCATAATACTGCTCCGTATGTATAAGAATATAACTACTATAATACTGCACCCTATGGTCATGTATGTATGTGCTATAATACTGCACTATTATTGTACAATCCTGTTAACTTGTGTTTTATATGATTACCTGGGTGATGACATTCTGCAGTATCCTCATGCCAGGACGGTATAGTAAAGTCTCGTTTATTCTGTGTATTTAGAATAGTGCTGTTTGGTGCTGAGACAATGTGGCGGTGCGGACTGCGGCAGGGCATGCCAGTACTTAGCAAATCAATGCTCAGGAGAGAATTGTTTGGAGGTGAAATGAGGCATTACTATCTAGTGAAGCTTGTGCAAATGTAATTGACAATGTAATTGTAGAGAGTTTCAGTGGCAGTGAGTGGCGATACGTTAAGGGGAATCGCGCAGTTCTGTAAATCTCAGCACTGTACAATTATATCATGCGGAATGTGCCCGGCTCTGACTCATTTCTTCATCTTGTCGGGAAGAATCACATCAAAGGACTGAGCTAATGTAATAAGTAAATTGGACGAGAATTCAGGAGTAGAAATTGTGCTCACATAAGACGAGTCAGCGCTGTGTAGAAGTATATACCCCCCCACTCCTCCTCCTGTGTCATATATAGAGCCTGACATCAACTGATACTATAAGACAAATGCAACGTGAATAATGACATCACATGTCACATGGTTATTACTGCATTTATTTAACCCTTTAGACTACATTTTTTTTTGTAAATCTCTGTTTATTGAATTCTACAATTTTTAACAGGAGAAGAATATAGCAGAGAAATAAAAACACAAAATAGTGAAACACAACACTGGTCGTAAGAAAAATTAAAATGCTGTATAGAAACAGTGCAAACAAGATCGTTCAGTGGATGGTAGTAAAGGGTTAAGCCATATCTTATACACTCACCGGCCACTTTATCAGGTACACTATGCTAGTAACGGGTTGGACCCCCTTTTGCCTTCAGAACTGCCTCAATTCTTGGTGGCATAGATACAACAAGGTGCTGGAAGCTTCCTCAGTGATTTTGGTCCATATTGACATGATGGCATCACACAGTTGCCGCAGATTTGTCGGCTGCACATCCATGATGCCAATCTCCCGTTCCACCACATCCCAAAGATGCTCTATTGGATTGAGATCTGGTGACTGTGGAGGCCATTGGAATACAGTGAACTCATTATCATGTTCAAGAAACCAGTCTGAGATGATTCTAGCTTTATGACATGGCGCATTATCCTGCTGAAAGTAGCCATCAGATGTTGGGTACATTGTGGTCATAACGGGATGGACATGGTCAGCAACAATACTCAGGTAGGCTGTGGCGTTGCAACGATGCTCAATTGGTACCAAGGGGCCCAAAGAGTGCCAAGAAAATATTCCCCACACCATGACACCACCACCACCAGCCTGAACCATTGATACAAGGCAGGATGGATCCATGCTCTCATCTTGTTGACGCCAAATTCTGACCCTACCATCCGAATGTCGCAGCAGAAATCGAGACTCATCAGACCAGGCAACGTTTTTCCAATCTTCTACTGTCCAATTTCGATGAGCTTGTGCAAATTGTAGCCTCAGTTTCCTGTTCTTAGCTGAGCGGAGTGGCACCCGCTGTGGTCTTCTGCTGCTGTAGCCCATCTGCCTCAAAGTTGGACGTACTGTGCGTTCAGAGATGCTCTTCTGCCTACATTGGTTGTAACGGTTGGCTATTTGAGTCACTGTTGCCTTTCTATCAGCTCGAACCAGTCTGCCCATTCTCCTCTGACCTCTGGCATCAACAAGGCATTTCCGCCCACAGAACTGCCGCTCACTGGATGTTTTTTTCTTTTTCGGACCATTCTTTGTAAACCCTAGAGATGGTTGTGCGTGAAAATCCCAGTAGATCAGCAGTTTCTAAAATACTCAGACCAGCCCTTCTGGCACCAACAACCATGCCACGTTCAAAGGCACCAAATCACCTTTCTTCCCCATACTGATGCTCGGTTTGAACTGCAGGAGATTGTCTTGACCATGTCTACATGCCTAAATGCACTGAGTTGCCGCCATGTGATTGGCTGATTAGAAATTAACTGGTAACGTGCAGTTGGACAGGTGTACCTAATAAAGTGGCTGGAGAGTGTAAGAGGCATAAAATAAAATGTGCATATACCATGTAACTTGCTATCCAACAATTCGCTAGGCCTCGCCAATACAAAAGGCATCTGACGGTATCCTTAGTGCAATAGTTGTAAATGCTAGGACGCAACCAGGGTCGCACCTATGAACAATGAACAGTAACCTTCTTAGTGCTGACGGGTAAGAAAGAAAAAACAGAAGAAAACAAAAAACAGTGGAAGTAGTAGAAAGAAAAAGATGAAAAGAAAAGAAACAGAAGAACCAGGGAGCGATCTAAAGAGGACCACAATATCAGTGGTACGAGAAGCTACCGGGGCCAGGTCACTCGGCTGAAGGGCCAGCGCCTACACGTTCAGCCAGGCAGTCCAGGCTAGCCACGATCCACCTTAGGTCCACGACGTGTTCCTCTGCTGTCAGGGACTCCATTCGATGAAGCAGGTCCATCTCAGCAACCCATTCAGGAATGGAGGGAGGAGAGGTCGATTTCCAATGTCTAGGTATGACCGCGCGAGCGGCCGTGAGAAAATGACGGAGCAAACCCTTCCTGACGACAGAGGAAGGGCCCCCGGTATCAAGGATAACAGAGCCAGACTGGGTGTAGGTCTGACCAGGGGCCTAGCTAAAGGCTGATGGGCCCTGGTGCAAAATCTTAGTTTGGGGCCCCCCCATCTCACCCAATCAGGCAAAGTCATATCTAACGTAGTGATGTCACGATACCAGAATTTTGAGTTCGATACCAATACCAACTTTTATTTTTCAATGCTCGATACCAATTCGATACTGAATAAATTACATAAAACCCCCCCACAAGAATAGAAATTGAAGACATGTAACACTAGGTAGCTGGGGATAATGGGGGCTGTAGTCATGTAACACACAGACACAACAGCTATCAGGGGGGATGATGGGGGCTGTAGTCATGTAACACACACACACTTCAGCTACCAGGAGGACGGTGGGGGGTGTAGTCATGTAACACACACACTTCAGCTACCAGGAGGATGGTGGGGGCTGTAGTCATGTAACACAGACACTTCAGCTACCAGGGGGATGGTGGGAGGAGTAGTCATGTAGCACACACACTTCAGCTACCAGGAGGATGGTGGGGGCTGTAGTCATGTAACACACACACACACACACACACACACACACACTTCAGCTACCAGGAGGATGGTGGGGGCTGTAGTCATGTAACACACACACACTTCAGCTACCAGGAGGACGGTGGGGGGTGTAGTCATGTAACACACACACTTCAGCTACCAGGAGGATGGTGGGGGCTGTAGTCATGTAACACAGACACTTCAGCTACCAGGAGGACGGTGGGGGCTGTAGTCATGTAACACAGACACTTCAGCTACCAGGAGGACGGTGGGGGCTGTAGTCATGTAACACACACACACACACACACTTCAGCTACCAGGAGGACGGTGGGGGCTGTAGTCATGTAACACACACACACACACACACACACACTTAAGCTACCAGGAGGATGGTGGGGGCTCTAGTCATGAAACACACACACACACACACTTCAGCTACCAGGAGGATGGTGGGGGCTGTAGTCATGTAACACACACTCACACTTCAGCTACCAGGAGGATGGTGGGGGCTGTAGTCATGTAACACAGACACTTCAGCTACCAGGGGGATGGTGGGGGCAGTAGTCATGTAGCACACACACATCAGCTACCAGGAGGATGGTGGGGGCTGTAGTCATGTAACACAGACACTTCAGCTACCAGGGGGATGGTGGGGGCTGTAGTCATGTAGCACACACACTTCAGCTACCAGGAGGATGGTGGGGGCTGTAGTCATGTAACACACACACACACACACACACACACTTCAGCTACCAGGAGGATGGTGGGGGCTGTAGTCATGTAACACACACACTTCAGCTACCAGGAGGATGGTGGGGGCTGCAGTCATGTAACACACACACTTCAGCTACCAGGAGGATGGTGGGGGCTGCAGTCATGTAACACACACTTCAGCTACCAGGAGGACGGTGGGGGGTGTAGTCATGTAACACACACACTTCAGCTACCAGGAGGACAGTGGGGGCTGTAGTCATGTAACACACACACTTCTGTTATTGGGATGATGAGGGTTGTAGTTGCACTTTTCCTTCTTTCAGGGCATGGTGACCAGGATTTGGGCGGCAGGGTAATCTGCAGGTTACAGCCCCCTCCCCCGTCAGAGCACGGCCAACCTCCTGGTCATGCCCCACTGATGTCTGCCCGGGAGTTATCTGAGGGCCCTGGTCGCTCCTCCTCACAGTCCTGCGGCCCCCACCTCACAGTGCAGCCAGATGGAGTGGCCGCATCTCCTCCTGACCTCCAGCCTTCTCCTCCGTCCTCCTCTCCCCGACCCCCGCTCTCCCTCCTCACCTCCAGCCTTCTCCTCCGTCCTCCCCCTCTCCCTCCTCACCTCCAGCCTTTTCTGTCCCCCTCACATAAGCCTTCTCCGTCCTCCTCTCCCCGACCCCGCTCTCCCTCCTCAGTCTCCTCACCTCCAGCCTTCTCCTCCATCCTCCCGCTCTCCCTCCTCAGCCTCCTCACCTCCAGCCTTCTCCTCTATCCTCCCGCTCTCCCTCCTCAGCCTCCTCACCTCCAGCCTTCTCCTCCATCCTCCCGCTCTCCCTCTTCAGCTTCCTCACCTCCAGCCTTCTCTGTCCTCCTCACCTCCAGCCTTCTCCGTCCTCCTCTCCCCGACCCCGCTCTCCGTCTTCAGCCTCCTCACCTCCAGCCTTCTCTGTCCTCCTCACCTCCAGCCTTCTCTGTCCTCCTCTCCCCGACCCCGCTCTCCGTCTTCAGCCTCCTCACCTCCAGCCTTCTCCGTCCTCCTCACCTCCAGCCTTCTCTGTCCTCCTCACCTCCAGCCTTCTCCGTC
>NW_027208539.1:0-55361 GCF_027789765.1 Dendropsophus ebraccatus
CCTGGTCTATGATTGTAGGGGGGGGCACATCACTGGGTGCTGCCCGATTGCCCGGGCTTATGATTGTAGGGGGGGGCACATCACTGGGTGCTGCCTGGATTGCCCTTTCTATGATTGTAGGGGGGGGGGGGCACATCACTGGGTGCTGCCCGGATTGCACGGTCTATGATTGTAGGGGGCACATGGATGCCAATCCATGGGTCACCTGCAATCATGAAAAGTCTAAGCAGCCTACTGTGCTGGTGTGTAAGAAACCATCATAGTGGGGCAATGTCATGGCCCCTGGATCTACCATTAGGTGGGCTTACTAGGGGTCTGACCCCTCCACACCTAGTTGGCCATAAATGCAAATTCCTCACCAAACACAATTATGCCGCCCATAGACTAGCAACAAGATTCATTCGTAGATATCAACCGTGACCGGAGTAAAAGTAAGTAACCCAGATACGATGTTATAAACCGTAACTACAATCCAGAACAGGAAGAGGTATCGCTGCGCAGGAAGTGGCATTATACGAGGGGGAAGAAAGAGGAAGCTGCCGCCCCACTGCTGAAACAGAAAACCATCTATATAGACATGTGGTTAACACCACAAAATCATAGACTAAAATACGAGAAAACCACATGCTCCTTCTATGCTACATCCAGCGTACTATAGGAAACCTTACTACTATACACCTATCATCCCGTGGTACCAGATCATTGTGGTGGCATCTCATGTATGGACATGTACCATATCAATGTCTATTCACTCACAGTCCCTTGTATTACTAATAAGAGCCGCATTGCATAAGAGCATGCTCGCCGACCTGACCCAGCAGGTTTTACATACAGTCATCACAAACACAAACCACATTTTTCTTTTACTACGCCATTCTGTTATTAACCGCGGCGTGCATTTAGTCATATACTAGTTTCACAACAGTGATATGCAGAGTACCAGGCTCAGCTAGGGGCTACAGCACGGTGTATGGTCATTACCTTTCGGCTGGGCTCACAATACTGTAAGTCCCGGGCCAACTGCAGAGGGATGGCCGGGTCGGGACCTGAGGCCGTAATACAGACACTGCAGATTCAGTAAATAGGATGTTACTGTTTATATCAGGGGTGGAGAAGATTGGCTCTCCAGCTTTAGCTTTGGTTGTCCAGGCATGATGGGAGTTGTAGTTTTGCAAGAGCTGGAGAGCCAAGGTTCCCTACCATTGGTTTAAATGGATGTATACACTTTTGGTTTCCAAGATCTCCGCTTGTTGTCGTCTAATGGTGCGTTTACACAGGCAGATTTATCTGACAGATTTTTTTAAGCCAAAGCCAGGAACAGACCATAAACAGGGAACGGGTCATAAAGGAAAGACTAAAATTTCTCCTCTTTTCAAATGCATTCCTGGCTTTAGCTTCCAAAATCTGTCAGATAAATCTGTCTGGGTAAACGCACCATAATTCCCAGATGCAAATCACATGACCAGAACACATTCTACTACAACTCCCAACATCTAAATTCTGGGAGTTGTAATTTCACCACATCCATCATCCAAAGACAACATTCGCGAATTCCGAATTCTGACCACACGGAACGGTAGGCGCTGCTCATGTTTCTGGTTACTATTACAGATGGTAGAATGAGACTTATGTCATGCCACTATTTATATCTAACGCTTTCCCTTTAAGGGAGCGTTCACACATACAGGATCCGCAGCAGGTTTGTTGGTGCAGATTTGATGCTGTGTCCAGTTATTTGGATCAAATCCGCTGGGGTCCTTCCCGGAGGGATATCTGGCTGGTCCTGTGTTTAGAGACTCTTCAATGAGGCTCCACGGGCTCTTCTTTTGCATAATCAGTGGCTGCGGCGGGGCAGCGCACTTATTGGCTGAGCGTGACCAGCAGATGCCTGGAACTCCTGAAGCAAGCCGGAGCGGGGAGGAGGTGATGTATGCTCCGGCCGCCGGGGACGGTGCAGATCCAGTAAGTGTGAACGTACCCTAAGGGTATAAACCCACACACACCGTATATGCAGCGTATTTACTGCTGCGATACGCAGCAAATACGCAGCAGATTAGATCTAAATAACTGAACACAGCATCAAATCTGCTGCATATTTGTTGCGTATCTGCTGCGTATACGGTATGTGGGTTTGTACCCTAATAGACGAGAGCTGCTCTCAGGGCATGCTGGGAGTTGTGGTTTTGCACAGAAAGCAATAGTCTCCAACGTACTTCTCCAGAAGGCTATCAGGGCACGATGGGGGTTGTAGTTTTGATACAGCTAGGGAGAACTGGTTTACAGAAACAATACAACACAGGTGTCAAACTTAGGCCCGTCAGCTGTGCAAAATGGCTGTCCAGGCATGATGGGAATCGTAGTCTTGCAACAGCTGAAGGGCATGAGTTTGCCACCCCTGCAATACAAGGAGCTAATCATTTTGTGCATCTACTTCTTTTCTAGCTTCGGACGATACAATGACAGGCTACATGGACCTCAGGCATTTGTAGCCAAGGCCTCGGAGATCAGTGTGACCCTGACTGGCGTTCACTTACAGCAATGCAGACAGCTGACCCAGTATTCTGCCGGCTTCCTACCCCAATACCATCACAAATAGTCACTACACCCCCCTGCATATAGTTAGGAGCCCCCCGGGACAGGTAACAGTGATACCTGTGAGAACAAGACTTCGCCCCCATTTGTGAAGCAATTTAAAGAACTCGAGAGCCGACATGTAAGGAAAGGAGAAAGGAATTGCAATAATCTGCTAAGAAAACCACCAGGCTCTGCGAAAGCACGATGGGCCATCTCTCAGGCCTGTGCTCTCCGCTGCTGCCAGGGCTTCTGGCTGCCCGCCACCTCCTAGCAAAGGGAATATCGATTCTAAGACTGATGCCATTTAAACAAGAGGGGAAAAAAAAGCCTTGATAATAAGTAAGCGTGCCTGTGCTGCAATGCAGGTCTTATGGTATTCTGAAGGGTCCGGACCATCAACATGGTGGAGGACAAACAAGGTGTAGGGCATTCACCATCAGCATGTGGTTGGCAATGGGTGCTCTATATGCCATGCGAACACACAAGTAGATGGTAGGCATCGGTCGGTATGTACTGGGGCTGGGCTCTGGCCTATACACAGAAGCAAACACTGCAAGGATGTGATGCACTGGTTCCAGCAGTCAAATGAATGGCCGCTTATACAATACATGTACGTCCCGAGTCATGACGTAAGCCTTAAGGCCCTATTCCACGTAACAATTATCGGCCGTATTTGGCCGATATCAGCCGGCACGGCCGATAATCGTCCTGTGGAATAGGAGGCAATGATCAGCAGGCATCGTTATGTCGACTGATCGTGGAAGTCGCTTGTCTTTTAACATGTGAAAGACAAACGACTTAAATAGCAGCGATGTGGTGGCGCCACTCCGTGTAATAGGAGCAGCGGCAGCAGACCGCCGCTATATCCTATGGGCTGCCCGGACGACCAGCAGTCACCTGGACAACCCCCCCGCAGCCGTGGAATACGGCCTTTAGGGTCCAAGCTGACAAAGCGACTTAACGATCGCAAACGAGAGCTACCTGAAACCGATCACCATGTTACACGGAATGATTGTCATTAGTGACAACCGTTACAACAATCGTTTACTCCATCTGATCCCAGCAAAAGAATAAACCATGTGGAATTATGGTCCAATTACACGAAGGGATACTCAGGCGAAAATCTTTTTCTTTCATATTAACTGGTTTTAGAAAGTTAGAGATTTGTAATTTACTTCTATTTAAAAATCTCCAGTCTTCCAGTACTTGTCAGCTGCTGTATGTCCTGCAGTAAGTGGTGTATTCTTTCCAGTCTGACACACTGCTCTCTGCTGCCACCTGTCCATAAAAGGAATTGTCCAGAGCAGCAGCAAATCCCCACAGAAAACCTCTCCTGCTCTGGACAGTTCCTGACATGGACAGAGGTGGCAGCA
Organism: Dendropsophus ebraccatus; assembly: GCF_027789765.1. Taxonomy (NCBI): domain Eukaryota; kingdom Metazoa; phylum Chordata; class Amphibia; order Anura; family Hylidae; genus Dendropsophus; species Dendropsophus ebraccatus. The sequence continues at coordinate 3,948 of NW_027208539.1, forward strand.
GAGAGCACTGTGTCAGATTGAAAATAAAACACCACTTCCTGCAGGACCTACAGCAGCTGTTAAGTGTGGAAAAAGAAGTAAACAAATAACTTTATGAAGCTAGTCGATTTGAAAGATTTTCACTGGAGTATTTTAATCCTAAATCCAATTGACTTGAAGAAAGATGCAATACCACATGTAACCATGGAAAGGAGTGGTGCTGTTACTGGGGGGTGGGGGCCCATTTAACCTCAGTATAATGTCCAGGCTAGTTTTGCAACAGCTGGAGGACCACAGGTACCTCCATCCCCGATACACAGCATCATAGAAATCCTCACAAGCCTAAGTGTCACAATGCTGGCCCAGGTCTGACAATCCTCCCCCTCCAAAAACAACATGGTGGCCGCTACCTCCCCCACATTATGCAAAAGGTCCCAGAGAAGAAACAACTGGCTTGTCATGATGGCAGAGCTCAGACCAGTCTCAGCATGCCGAGCAGCTACACAACCACAATGTACAATATACATGCCAAAATCTATTTCCACAAATAATAAAAGAAAGAAAAAAAAAAAAATCATGTGAAAGCCAAAGAACATGTCTCCACAACTCCCGAAACACCCCACTGACACAGTACTCCATGTGGAGGGGAGCATTCCTGCAACGTTCCAGGATCGGCCAAGATTTATTACCGTTCTGGATCAGTGGAGTGGTGGAGTTAGTACTGGATCTGCTTAGGGTCCATTTACACAGAAAAATTATCTGACAGATTACCTGCCAAAGATTTGAAGCCAAAGCCAGGAACGGACTATAAATAGGGAACAGCTCATAAAGGAAAGCCTGAAATTTCTCTTTACAAATCCATTCCTCGCTTTGGCTTCAAATCTTTGGCAGATAATCTCTCTGTATAAATGGACCCTAAGGGCCCTATTACACGGGACGATTATTGTGCGAAAAATCGTTATATCATTCTAATTAAAACGATAACCATTCTGTGTAATTGCAGGCAAGGATCGAAAAATCGTTCGTATGTCTTTGATTCAGATCTGAACCTAAAATTATCGCTAATCGTTCGCTGTAATTCCACATTCGTTCGCTCAAGTTCCGCATTTGTGCACTAATCGTTCAGTGTAATTGTTCATTGTTTTCCTGGGATCAGAAGGAAAAAAACGATCGTCATAACGATCGCAATAACGGTCATAGTAGCGATCGTAACTAACGCCCATCGTTCTGTGTAATATGGTGAAAGATTTCAGGTTAACGATAAACAATCTCGTTTGCAATCGTTTATTGTTAGTCGTTAATGGTTAAAAAAATCGCTCCGTGTGATAGGACCCTAATGGTAACGATAATCGTACGTGTAAACGCAGCGAACGATCAAATGACGAGCGAGAAATCGTTCATTTTGATCTTTCAACATGTTCTCAAATCATTGTTTATCATTCGCAAAAACTTCGCAGATCGTTCAGTGTAAACAATCATTCAACGATTTCACCTATGTGTGAGATAGGCTTAAACGATCGCATAACAATTTTTCCGTACGATGTATCGTTCTGTCTAAACGCTGATCGTTATAAAAAAAACAGTTCATTCAAAATCGTTAATCGTGCGATCGGAGAATTATCGCTCCGTGTAAAAGTACCATAAAACAATGCAGGTTACTTTCTAAAAAACTTTCTAAGGCACCGGGAACAAAGGGGGGAAAAAAAAAAGAAAAGAAAAGAAAAAGTTGCCTCCAAGGGAAAGTGTAAAATTTCTCAGATGCTTTAGAAAAAAAGAAAGTGAATGACATAATGAAAACCCACACGACACACAAACCACAGAGTGACTACTAGTGACTCCATAGTAGAAGCTCAATCTCTGCAAGACGCAAAGGCATGAGGAACCTTCTGCCCTCCAGCCGTTGCAAAACTACAATTCCCATCATGCCTGGAAAGCCGTTGGCTGTCCAGGCATGATGGGAATTGTAGTCTTGCAACGGCTGGAGGGCGGAAAGTTCCCCTCAACCCTGCTTTAAGGGTATATCCACACACTGATCAAACATCAGAGCCGTTATCTCTGCGGCAGAATCCAAGGCCGACTGTCAGCTCCCTGCCACGGATTACTGTATGTGCTGCCACGTGCTGCCAAGAGGATTAGCTTTACTGTAATTCTGCTTTTTTAGGCAGCATTCACAGATAGAGGAGGTAGCTACTTATACTCTGATGGCACAAAATGAATAAAAAAATAAACAAATAAAATAAATCTATGTGGAAATGGCGAAAACCGTACAAGCATGCAAGAATAGGGGCCGCTGTGTGGCACTAGATCTGATGCAGATTTTACACGTAGTGCGAACACTGCTTTAGGCCACGGCTAAAATCCATGACGATTTCGGCACAAAATCTGTCCAAATCGGCACCTGAAAATCCATGGTTTCACCTACTGTGTTCACCAATCTGACTTTCCAGTTGCTCTAAAACTACAATGGCAGGTTATGATGGGAGTAGTAGTCCTGCAACACCTTAAAGAAGCAGTTCACTTTTTATTTTTTTCTCCCCCCCGGGTAGCCGCTGTCATGTATACTTACAGAAGATGATCGGTGTCCCGTTCCCGTCGGTCAGTTCCGTCCCGCGGTGCCGTTCACATCGGGCGCGCGCTCACTTCCGCCGGCGCTGTGACTCCTCTTCTCTCCCTTGTCATTTGAACGCCGGAAGTCACGCGCTTCCATAGAGAATGCATGGAAGCGAGTGACTTCCGGCGTATAATCACTGGGCAGAGAAGAGGACTCGAAGCAGCCGGCGGAAGTGAGCGCGCACCCGATGTGAACGGCACCGCGGGACGGAACTGACCGACGGGAACGGGACACCGATCATCTTCTGTAAGTATACATGACAGCGGCTACCCGGGGGGGGGGGGGGGCGAAAAAAATAAAAAGTGAACTGCTTCTTTAAAGAGGTCATCCGAGCAAAGTCAACCTTTTCTCTATCCACAGAATAGGGGACAGGTAAAAAGGTCCTATTCCACGGAACGATCATCGGCTGTATTCGGCAGATATTGGCCGTTACGGTCACTAATCGTCCCATAGAATAGGAGGCAGCGATCAGCTGACATCGTTCATGTCGGCTGATCGTTAAAGTCGTTTGTCTTTCAACATGTTGAAAGGCAAACGACTTGTATAGCAATGACCTGCTGCCGGTGCTCCGTGCAACAGGGGCGGCGGCAGCAGACCGCTGCTATATCCTATGGGCTACCCGGACGATCTAGCGATGACCCGGGGAGCAAACCCCCACCCCCTGCAGCTCCCCCCAGACTCACCCGCTTGCTGCTGCCGTGTATAATAGCGGCGTCAGCAAGCAGGGAACGAGGAACAAACTAGCGCAAACAGCGCTCGTTTGCTCCTCTCATTCGGCCCGTGTAATAGGGGCCTTAAGACCGCAGAGGTCCGACCTCAGTACTGTATCCCCCACTGATCTCAGTATTGGCCCCGGCTTCTGTGAAATAAATAGAGCCCCAGGTACGGCATGTGACCCGTGGCTCTATCCATTCCAATGGAGCCGCCGGAAAGAGCAGAGTAAACCAGAAGAGCGCTGTACTCTGCTCTCTCCGGCACCTCCATAGGATGAAATAAAGGCTGGGGTCACGTGCAGTATCATAACACAGAAGTCGGGGGCCCGATACGGAGATCAACGGGAGGGTACAGAGGTCAGACCCCCTGTGATCTCCTACCTTTCCCCTATTCTGTGGATAGGGGAAAAGTGGATTTTGCCCAGACAACCTCTTTAAAGAGTCACGAGTGGCCACTTCCAGATCAATGGCGAGATTCTCTTCCAATACAGAGTTCGGCTCTCTATGGAATGGATCCAATGGTCGGGCACATTATCACCTGATTCAGTCTCCGTGCCCACGAAGAAAAGATTCAGGATTAGACTTGAAACTCACCGCTGATCCAGAAACAGCCACTTGTGACAGGGACACTGTAAAAGACACAGGTTGGGGGGGGGACACTTGCCTGTGCAATGCTGAAAAATCCACATTTCTCCCATAGGAAAATCTGCATGGCATGAATTTCCGACATGGATTCTGAACAATTTTGCATGTGATGGAGCCCCTAACATCCAGATTTTAGTTCAAACCCTGCAGCATCTATAGAACTGCTCATCCTGAGCCTCCTAGTGCACGACCAGCATTCCAAACAATAGTTAAGACAGGAGAGAGGGCAAGTGTGTAAATATACGTAATGATAAAAGAAGGGGATGCTCTCATGTATTAAGATTTCAGCTCCGGAGATCTATTGAGAAAATCTATGAGAAAATAAAACGCCGACACACTTGAGTGATGCAAAACTGTGGCGGTCCGACCTTCTGTCCCCCCCACCACATTACGCAATGGAGGGCGCACGTGACCAGGGCGGCAGGAAGGAGCTGGCAGCGAGGTTCTCATCCTTGCAGACCAGTCTTGGTTTCACCCCCGATTAAACAAATTATACACTTATAGCGGCGGGTTGAAAAAAAAAATTAAATTGATCAAGATTTAAGCTTTTCAGTTTAAACAAAGCGTCCGCCCTCCATCTGGTTCTCAGCTGGCAGAACCCGCACTCTCACAGCCCAACAGAGCCGCGCTGAATCAATACCACTATAGACAGCGGAGCAAACCCCCCCACCCCCACCCCACCCCCCTTCTATTTAATAACCACAAGGAAACTGATCTATTCAGCAGAGCTCTCTAAGAGGTGAAAGCTTTACAAATCCAGCTGAACGTCTGCATTTAGCCAACAATACGGGACCTAACTAACCGTGAGTAAGGAGTGAAATCAGGAGCTGAATGGCATCGGCTGTGCCACCGTGACACCGCGCCATTGAGGCAGAACACGTTCCGCTGGCTGGAAAGGACGGATAAATCACACGTTAAACATTTAGATTCCTTCTGTTAGCAAACACCAAAAGCCTTTAATGCTGAGCGACTGCAGCTTCTCCATCACCCTACAGCCTGATCCCATAAATCAAATAATGCACAGGCCGCCTATGGGGGAGAGCGCCCACTGGGAGGGAAGGGGGGGCAGCTTAAAGGGACCTCATACATGTGTATTCTCACAGCTACACTCAATACAGCGCTGTTCATTCAACTCTAACATCACGCTTCCATGTGACTCCTTGATCAGGTGGGATGCAGATGTTCACACAACGTACATTTTATAAGAAAAGAACGGCCGTTGTTTTCATAGTGTAATATGTTGCATTGAAGTCGTTCACCAAATTGTATGGACGTGTCAATTATTTCCGGCCTACGTGCACTGATTTCAACAACAACGGCCTTTTTTAAATGTCAAAGACGACTAGTCACGACAATTGTGTGAATATAGCCTTAGGGTCCGTTCAAATACACAGGACCAGCTACATTAAATCTGCTGCAGATCCTGTACGTGTGAAAGGAACCTTAGGGTGGATTTTTCTCATTGACTTAAATGAGGATGAAAACAAATGGACAGTCAATTGCGCCAGGCTCAGCAAATGTACAAAGGGTAGGAGGGCGCACATCATCATAGCAATACACTCAATAAAGGTGGAGTTTTCAGCAGTGCTGCACATGAATGGCTGTCCTGAAATGCTCTGCCATCCTCTACATACAAGAGCGGGGAGCGCAGGGTTAATGTACTGCTGTACTATGGGACATCTGGGTGTCTGGCAGCAGCCCTGTCCATATTACAAATCACATGATAGGAGATGCGGTTTTGCAGCAGCTGGAAAGTGAGGTGCCAAAAGCAAATTTTAAAGACCAGCACAGGCATTTCCAGACTTTTACTCCATATGTGGCCATGTATTAGGGAATCTGTCAACTTTGGAGGGAAAAGCCGACCCCTAATATGTATAAGGGGGGGGTTTAACTCTTCCCTAATGGTAGATATTGAGTGAATATTTTTTTTTTTATCCCCATGCAGATGCATCTTGAATCCCCTAAGAACACGTGCATGCCCGGCTGAGCCGAATGCGCATGTGCAACAAATCAGCTAGCGAAAACGTATATAACCAGCTTGGCCCCTGCAGAAAAACATAAAATAAAAAAATTGAACAAAGACCCCCAAAATCATGTGAACAACCTCTCTGCATGCATCTTGCAATAGATGGAGGATTGTCGTGCATACAGATCACACCAAAAATTTAAAAGGAAAAAAAAGTGACGACCCCACCCCCCCTTGCAGAATGTCACCTTCCATTACGTGAGAAATGCAACTGCAGCAACATATCTGTCACCGGGAGGATTTGCGCTCGGTGTTTGCCTATAGCCGGCCACCTGCTTACACCACTTAGAGGGAGATACTCTATCAAACGTTCCACTTCCAGCTGTTTTTAATGTATACTATGCGGGCGTCCTGGGCATTCGGGCCATTACTTGCGTGTCAGGCTCAGCAAATGTAAAGGTGGTGGTGATGGGTGGGGGGAGTGAGGGCGCACATCATAAGACGGCAATACAGTCAATAAAGGTTGAGTTTCAGCAGCGCAGCACATGGACGGCTGTCCTGAAATGCTCTGCCGACGGCTACAAGAACGGGGAGCACAGGGTTAATGCACTGCTGTATTATGGGTCATTTAGGTGTCTGGCAGCGGCCCTGACCATGGAACTGGTACCAATTCCGAATCACACATAAGGCCCAGCAATAAGTACTTCAACTGCTGCAAAACCACATCCCCTATCATGCCCCAACAGCCGAAGGCTGACAGGAGATGTGGTTTTGCAGCAGCTGGAAAGCGATTTCAAGGCAGACAGCACCACAATACATGTCACATCTTCTCAACTGTGATGCTGCATTGGGTGAAGGTTGCAGGGAGGTGCAGAAACATGTAACCAAGTGGAATTGATGCATTTTAGAGGACTGGAGCAAAGGTGGGGGTACCCCTAATAGTGCCCCCAACCAGGGCAATGCACGACTGATGTAGTTACATAGATCCATTTACGCTACAACAACTCCTATACGTCCATCTATGACGTCATCCAGGGATCTTGTGAATGCCACAATACTACTGGAACCAGATCACCGACATGATCCCAGTACACAGGCTGCAGATCACAGACATGATCCCAGTACACAGGCTGCAGATCACCGACATGATCCCAGTACACAGGCTGCAGATCACCGACATGATCCCAGTACACAGGCTGCAGATCACCGACATGATCCCAGTACACAGGCTGCAGATCACAGACATGATCCCAGTACACAGGCTGCAGATCACAGACATGATCCCAGTACACAGGCTGCAGATCACAGACATGATCCCATGAGCAAAAAACACAATCACTGCATATAGTATCAACAGATCTTACATGAACCCTGTATATAGATCCCAGTATACAGGCAGCTGACATTCCCTGTGTATAGATCCCAGCATACAGATCCCTCACATGCCCCGAGTATAGTATAGATCCCAGTATACATGCTGCTGACATTCCCAGTGTATAGATCCCAGTATACATGCTGCTGACATTCCCAGTGTATAGATCCCAGTATACATGCTGCTGACATTCCCAGTGTATAGATCCCAGTATACAGGCTGCTGACATTCCCAGTGTATAGATCCCAGTATACAGGCTGCTGACATTCCCTGTATATAGATCCCAGTATACATGCTGCTGACATTCCCTGTATATAGATCCCAGTATACAGGCAGCTGACATTCCCTGTATATAGATCCCAGTATACAGGCTGCTGACATTCCCTGTATATAGATCCCAGTATACATGCTGCTGACATTCCCTGTATATAGATCCCAGCATACAGATCCCTCACATGCCCCGAGTATAGTATAGATCCCAGTATACAGGCTGCTGACATTCCCTGTATATAGATCCCAGGATACAGGCTGCTGACATTCCCTGTATATAGATCCCAGTATACAGGCTGCTGATGTTCCCTGTGGATCTCTATACATAGTGTATATCTATCTCTGTACATAGTATATACATTTCCTACATTATCCCTGTATATAGTACATTGATCTTTTACATGGTGATCCTCCATAATAATCTCTATATACAGTCTGTAGAGCTCCTCCATAATAATCTCTATATACAGTCTGTAGAGCTCCTCCATAATAATCTCTATATACAGTCTGTAGAGCTCCTCCATAATAATCTCTATGTACAGTCTGTAGAGCTCCTCCATAATAATCTCTATATACAGTCTGTAGAGCTCCTCCATAATAATCTCTATATACAGTCTGTAGAGCTCCTCCATAATAATCTCTATATACAGTCTGTAGAGCTCCTCCATAATAATCTCTATATACAGTCTGTAGAGCTCCTCCATAATAATCTCTATATACAGTCTGTAGAGCTCCTCCATAATAATCTCTATATACAGTCTGTAGAGCTCCTCCATAATAATCTCTATGTACAGTCTGTAGAGCTCCTCCATAATAATCTCTATATACAGTCTGTAGAGCTCCTCCATAATAATCTCTATATACAGTCTGTAGAGCTCCTCCATAATAATCTCTATATACAGTCTGTAGAGCTCCTCCATAATAATCTCTATATACAGTCTGTAGAGCTCCTCCATAATAATCTCTATATACAGTCTGTAGAGCTCCTCCATAACCCCTGCATGAAGAGCTCTCCCATACAGCATGTATACCTTGGTGCAGATATATTATCCCTGTATATAGTGAGAAGCTCTAACATGACCCCTGTATATAGTGAGTATATCTCTTGATATTTAGTGAGAAGACCCCTGCACACAGTATATACAGTGAGATCCCTTCCATAACCCAACACAGTCCATAGATCTCCAGGATCCCTGCACACAGCCAGGAGAGGGCTCACATGTAGATTAGATGTCTAATGTGAGTTCTTACACAGGGAGTAGATCTCACCCCAGATCCAGTATACAGGAAGCAGATCTCACCCCAGACCCTGTATACAGAGTAGATCTCACCCCAGATCCCGTACACAGGGAGTAGATCTCACCCCAGATCCAGTATACAGGAAGCAGATCTCACCCCAGACCCTGTATACAGAGTAGATCTCACCCCAGATCCCGTACACAGGGAGTAGATCCTACATACAGTGAGCTCTCACCCCCATACTGTAAACAGGCAGTAGATCTCTCCCTCATGCTTTACACAGGGTAAGATGTCATCCCCCATGCTGTATACAGGGAATAGATCTCAGCCCATGCTGTATACAGGGAATAGATCTCAGCCCATGCTGTATACAGGGAATAGATCTCAGCCCATGCTGTATACAGGGAATAGATCTCAGCCTCATGCTGTATACAGGGAATAGATCTCAGCCTCATGCTGTATACAGGGAATAGATAGTGGCACATAGCCGTATATCTCGGTATACAGTCGTATATATCGGTATATCTCGGTATACAGTCGTATATATCGGTATACAGTCGTATATATCGGTATATCTCGGTATACAGTCGTATATATCGGTATATCTCGGTATACAGTCGTATATCTCGGTATACAGTCGTATATCTCGGTATACAGTCGTATATCTCGGTATACAGTCGTATATCTCGGTATACAGTCGTATATCTCGGTATATAGAGGTATATCTCGGTACACAGCGGTATATCCGGTGATGACCCCCCTCCGGGCTCTTACCTGACGAGCAGGAGATGAGGAACACGGCGAGGGCCAGCTTGGTGGCGGCTCCCATGGCTCCGGATAGATCCACACGGCACAGTAGTACTGGCGGTAATAGTATGGCGGCGGCGGGAGGACGGGGGCTGCGCGGGGCCGGTCACCAGCCGGAGGGCAGAGTGAGGAGCAGCAGCAGCCGGGAGAGCGGGGCCCCCATGTCCCGGGGGTGGCGGCGAGAAGACGGCCACTAGTGTGTGCGGCGGGGGAGGCTCCTCTCGGTGCACGGGCACACGCCGCTCCCTGCCAGTCACTGGCTCCGGTCAGGCCGCTCAGTGTCCGCGCTGCGTGTCCGGCCTACGGGGCGCCTCCTCCTCCTCACGCTGAGTCCTCTCATCGCTGCCCATTCAGCCGCACGGAGCTCGGGCAAGATGGCGGCGCCGAACGATTGTTTTTGTTTTCTCGCCTCCTCCTCCGCGACTAACAGCCAGGGCGGGGCCGGGCGGCTCGGAGCTGTAAGTGACTGACAGGTAAGGAGGCCAATCAGGACGAGAAAGGGGCGGGGTTTCTGGATTCCATCTTATAGGAGGGAAGGATTTGGGAGCTAGGTTCAGGAAGAGGCGTGGTTAAGGGGGCGCGGTGACGTAGTAGCGGGGGCGTGGTTTGGGGAAAAATGTTGGAGCCGCGGTGACAGGGGAGATAGCGCTGCTGGGACACACGGGCTCGGGTGCAGTACCTGATAATGGGCGCTGGGGGCGCCAGAGACGTGTGCAGTGAATGGCATTGATTAGCTGCTGATAACACCTGTCAATCTATTGATGTGGAAGCAGGAAATGGGCAAGCAGAAGGGTCTGAGTGACTAACCTCACAGCTAAGCTCTAAGGGCCCTATTCCACGGGTGATTATCGTTCAGATTATCGTTAAGTCGTCGGAATCTAAGCCATAATCGTTCGGTTGAATAGTAGTTAACGATTAACGACCGAACGAGAAATCGTTGATAGTTTAATAAGACCTGGACCTATTTTTATTGTTACTCGTTCGCAAATCGTTCGCATTGAGTAAGATGTCGCTTGGTTGTTTGCAGTAGTGACGAACACAATAGCAACGACAAGACGACCGCAAGAATGATCATAAGTAACGATTATCGTTCCGTGTAAATGGGCGAAGGATTTCAGGTCTTTCGCAATAGCGGTCGTTTGGATCATTTATCGTTAACGATAATCGTCCCGTGGAATAAGGCCCTAACTGTCCGGGCATTATGGGAGTTGTAGTTTTGCAACAGCTGGAGGTCTGGGAGTTTGACCCCCCTGCATGGCTGGGAACTTACCTGAGGACCCTCAGTCATCAAACCTCTGTCACCTCTCTACTATATAGCAATTTCTTTAAAGTTAACTTTAAGTTAGAACGGCCAAATAGTTACAATTCCTTAAAGCGTTTTTACAGACTGCGTCCTCTTCCTCGGTATGTGCCCTATTCATGGTATTTATCATCCGTCACTGCAACAGAATTGCACCAGTCTGACACAGTGCTCTCTGCTGCCACCTCTGTCCATGTCCGGAACTGTCCAGAGCAGGAGAGGTTTTCTATAGAGATTTGCTGTTGAACTGGACAGTTCCTGACATGGACAGAGGTGGCAGCAGAGAGCACTGTCTCATACTAGAAAGAATACACCACTTCCTGCAGGACATACATCAGCTGATAAGTACAAGAAGGCTGGATCATTTTCAATGGAAGCTATTTACAAATCTGTATTACTTTCTAAAAAAAAAAAAATCCCCAGCTTGCCCCTTTAAAGGGGGTATCCAGCAAAAATCTTTTAGATCAACTGAGTTATACAGAATCCTAATTTACTTCATTTTAAAAAATCTCAAGTCTCCCAGTACTTATCAGCTGCTATATGTCCTGCAGGAAGTGGTGTATTCTTTCCTGTCTAACACAGTGCTCTCTGCTGTCACCTCTGTCCATGTCAGGAACTGTCCAGAGCAGGAATGGTTTTCTATGGGGATTTTCTACTGCTTTGCACAGTTCCTGACATGGACAGAGGTGGCAGCAGAGAGCGCTGTGTCAGACTGGAAATAAAACACCACTTCCTGCAGGACATACAGCAGCTGATGAGTGCTGGGAGACTGGAGATTTCTTCATGATGCTATTTACAAATCTGTACAACTTTCATGTATATTTGTATAGCAACATATTTCATTGGAGGGGAGAGGTATGGACCATCAGAAACAACGGCCACCATTGATCTCTGTAAGATTATGAAAAATTAATTGTTTATGGAAGAAAGTGTAAAAAATGCTATGGTACCTTAGGGTACTCTCCATCTACAACTCCCAGTCAGTGACTATCAGGACATGCTGGGAGCTATGACCGGGATGGGAAACCTACTGCCCTATTATATTAGGGAACTATCAGAATTTAAATTAAAGGGGTACTCCAGCGAGAGAGAAAAAAACTTCTTTCAAATGAACTGGTGTCAGAAACCTATATAGATTTCTATTTTATTTCTAATCAAAAAATCTCCAGTTTTCTAGTACTTATCAGCTGCTGTATGTCCTGCAGGAAGGGGTGTATTCTTTCCAGTCTGACACAGTGCTCTCTGCCGCCACCTCTGTCCACGTCAGGAACTGTCCAGAGCAGCAGCAAATCCCCATAGAAAACCTCTCCTGCTCTGGAAGTTGCTGACACGCATAGCCCATCCTAGCGCTCTGGTTTTGCTGTGACTTGTAGTCCCCCATGTAGCTGGAGCCTAAGGTTCTAATCATGGGATTGGTTGCTCCTCTGCACGTGTTGCGTCCTGTCACTCAGTAAGCCATGGTAATGCAGATGGCACCAGGGCTCGCTGGCAGATAACCTGCCATCATCTCATTAGTCTGAGGTCCCCAGGCGACTCCTTGTGTGGCCGTCGTCTCCTACAGACTCTTCTCCATGTCTCTGCCGTGATCCGTGCAGTCACCTGCCTCCCCTACATTGCAGATCCAGACCCCGCTCCCCCCAAGTCCAGGTTGTACGCCCTGACAAGACACGGCCGACTCGCCTCCCATACATATGCTTCTGATTTATAACATTCTTCTTTTGTGTTTTGTTACTTTTTTTTTTCATCATTTTCATCTCTTTTTTATGGCGGCTCATAAATTCCACTTCCTGATTTCCCCTATCAGATCTGATGAATGGAGAACAGAGGGGCCCGGCGGGGGGTCCTATCCATTAGACGGGACCTTTTTCAGTAGGGTTATTTTATTGCCTCTATTCTTTTGTAACGCTACAAATAAACGCCAATAAACCGAGATTGGTTTTGGTGCATTTTCTGCAGGTTAATAAAGCTTTAATAAATTCTGTAAGATATTAAACCTCACAGTAAAAAAAAAACTGAAAAAAGGTTCCTTCGGCAAGACATGTCCAAAGTTTTTTTTTTTTAAATTATTTAAAGTGTGTGCATTCATATCCGTATACACAAGGTGTAATTTGCAATAAAAAAAATGAATAAGCACATTCATTCAAGCATAACATCTCATCCCGACGTGTTTCTCTACCCATTGGTGTGAGATTCATCAGGGGACACAAAAAACGGATGTAAGTCCAATCAAATTCATGATAGCGCCAAAAACAGCACCCTAAGAGGTTAAAGGGGTACTCCGGCGAAATCTTTTTCTTTTAGATCAACTAATGTCAGAAAGTTATATAGATTTGTAATTTAATTCTATTTAAAAATCTCAATTTTTCAAGTACTTATCAGCTTCTGTATGTCCTGCAGGAAATTGTGTTTTCTTTCCAGTCTGACACAGTGCTCTCTGCTGCCTCCTCTGTCCATGTCAGGAACTGTCCAGAGCAGGAGAGGTTTTCTATGGGGATTTGCTGCTGCTCTGGACAGTTCCTGACATGGACAGAGGTGGCAGCAGAGAGCACTGTGTCAGACTGGAAAGAATACACCCCTTCCTGTAGGATATACAGCAGCTGATAAGTACTGGAAGACTGGAGATTTTTTAAATAGAAATAAAATATAAATCTATATTAGTTTCTGACACCAGTTTGTTTGAAAGAAGTTTTTTTCTCTCTCGCTGGAGTACCCCTTTAATTTTAAGGAGTCCAAATTCTGACAGTTCCCTATTAACATTGTACCACGTTACTTCTCAACATGTAGCTCCCCTGCTGTTTCAAATCTGTTTCACAACTACAACTCAGGGCATAATGGGAGTTGTAGTTGTGCAACGGTTGGAGTGCTACAGGTTGGAAGACTGACATAGGATATAGCCATTGTTAGACACCTGATAATGGAACATCAATGTCTTAAAGGGGTTGTTCACCGAAAAAGTTTTTCTTTCAAATTAACTGGTGCCAGAGATTTGTAAATGACTTACAAATTTCAAGTCTTCCAGTACTTATCAGCTGCTGTATGTCCTGCAGAAAGTGGTGTATTCTTTCCAGTCTGACACAGTGCTCTCTGCTGCCACCTCTGTCCATGTCAGGAACTGTCCAGAGCAGCAGCAAATCCCCATCGGAAACCTCGCCTGCTCTTCAGACTGGAAAGAATACACCACTCCCAGCAGGACATACAGCAGCTGATAAGTACTGGATGACTTGAGATTTTTTAATAGAAGTAAATTACAAATAAATTGGTGAACTACTCCTTTAATCATCCACTAAACCCTATGAATCCCGCGGGCAGCGCTGACACGGCCTCGTCCGCAGAGTCAGCTCTTGGACGATTTGATTATTGTTTGTTAAGAAACATTTCACATTCCTCTCATTTTTCCATTTGCGTCTGTCACACAATATGGGCTTTTCACAGCGCTGCCATGTGGGGTCGGTCAGGACTTCCTTGAATTCTTTGCGGGGCGTTCTGAAGCCCTGTGCCATTCTGGTGTGAATGCCGAATAAGCAGGATTTCTCCTTCTAGAAACACTGAATGTCGTATTGTTCCCTATGACGCTACAGCGGTCAGGAGCATTGGCCTGCAGAAGGTCACTACTGTATGGCACAGAGGTGGGGATGGAATTTCATTACTGTACTGACACTTAAAGGGGTTTTCCGGAGAAAAATAATTATGTCTGGTACCAGAAAGTTATATAGATTTGTACTTCTTGTACTTCTATTTAAAAATTTCCAGTCTTCCAGCACTTATCAGCTGCTGTATGTCCTGCAGGAAGTGGTATATATTTTTTGACACAGTGCTCTCTACTGCCACCAACTGTCCAAATCCCCATAGAAAACCTCTCCTGCTCTGGACAGTTCCTGACATGGACAGAGGTGGCAGCAGAGAGCACTGTGTCAGACTGAAAAGAATACACCACTTCCTGCAGGACATGCAGCAGCTGATAAATACTGGAAGGTTTAATATTTTTAAATAGAAGCAATTTACAAATCTGTATAACTTTCTGACACCAGTTGATTTGAAGAAAAAAAAAATTCTCTGGAGTACCCCTTTAACAACCCCAGAGGTTTCATTTATTTTGTGTTAAAGGGGGCTTCCGGGACAGCAAAGAATTTTCAACAATGTATTTTTCTATGTAAAACACCCCTCCCCATATGTTTCTAGCCCACACGGTCCCCCTACAATATTCAAACATGGGTCATGTGACCTGTCAATAGTACGAGTGAATGTAAGACACTTAATAATATATCTTATCAGACAAAATTTCTGCCGTCTCCTGTTTTCCAGCATCTACCCTCTACCCCCCCTCCCTGCTAAACTGGGATAGGTTATATAATTTTCATATTTATGTCAATTCCTGATAGCTTTCAAGGTCTCTGTTGGCTCTGTTCTTGTTCTTATCGGAATACCCCTTTAACGGTGTGCTTAGTCCATTCACTGTATAAAATAAGCGCCTAAAAGTATATTAAACAGCCAACAATGACGGATCCAGGATTCTTAGATTGCATCTCTGTTTTGTACTTTGGATACACTTTACGTCCTGCTGTGAATGGGCTCCGGCTCTCATTGGCTCGTTAAGGCCAAGTTCAGACTTGGCAGTTTTTTCATGTTTTGGCTGCTTCTGTATTTCAACATAGCGACAATATATTATATGTTGGTGCATGGTATTCCACTACTGCCAAGTATTACAGGGGTTTTATGAGATTAGAAGAGAAGTATTTCTTTCTTTGTTTCCAGAAATAGCATCATTCCCATGCAGGGGCCATGCTCCATTCACGTGAATGGGACTGAGCCGCAAAGCCTGTTCTTTCTTCCCATCCCCAAAATGTAAAAGGAAAAACCCAGATTCCTCCCCTCTTTAAAACCCATCCAAATCCTAAAGATTCTCAAGTCTTCCAGTACTTATCAGCTGCTGTATGTCCCGCAGAGAGTAGTGTATTCTTTTCAGTCTGGAGAGCAGGAAAAGTTTTCTATGGGGATTTGCTACCACTCTGGTTAGTGCCCTAGGCCTGCGCCGTCTCTCTCCCCGCCTTCCTTCACTTTCAGCACGCCCATGGGCTGGATGGAAGCGGGGAGAGAGGCGGCGCAGGCCTAGGGCACATAATCTGTAGGCTGTGACAGATTGACTCCCCTCCCCAGCAGTAAAAGAAGTTTTTTTATCAAATACCAAGATCGGGAGAAAGGCCGCCCCCAGAACCAGATGCGGTGTGAGGACCTCTACAACGTGGCACCGGCGGTTTGGGAAGTGGCTACATGCCAGTATAGCTGGACTCTGGACAGAGGGGGCAGCAGAGAGCACTGTGTCACACTGGAAATAAATACACCACTGTTGTTTCATTTTTTTTTTTTTTTGCACAAATCAATAGTCCAGGCGACTTTAAGAAACTTTGTAATTTGGTTTATTAGGCAAATCTGCCATTATCTGCATTCAAAAAGACTTTCCCCAGGTCCCCCCCCCCCCCTCTCATTTACTGCTCATTATCAAAAAATCTCCACTAGTTTGCATTAGTCGGGTCCTGTGTAACCTATAGAGAGGTGAGGGGGGAGGAGGGAGATTAGGCAGTAGAGAGCAAGGAACAAAGGATTACACAGCGGGACCTGTGTGGAAGCCGGTATTCAGAGGTCAGAGAGGTCAGTGCTGACTTCAGAGGAGATAGCCTGGTGATGTAGCTGTAAATTAACTCTTTGTTGTCCTGTTTTGGTGCCTCATCTCCCTCCACCCCTCCCCTCTCCATAGAGAACAATGAAGACGGGGGAAAGCTTCAAACTGCTTTTTCATGATAGAAATGCATTTTTCGGCTAATAAACCCAGTTACAAAGTTTCTTATAATCGCCTGTAGTATTGATTTCTGCAAAAAAATTTAAACAACAGTGACACTTTAAAACTAAGCTGAGACTTCCTGTGTTGTCTGTGATGATAAGGAGGGGGCTGATGGAAAGTGATCTCTACAGTTTTACAGCAGGTGGTGATAGACAGACAATAGATAGACTATAAATAATGAGCTCGGCCTCCTCCTCTCTGTAAAAGACACAGAGAGGAGGAGCACAGGTCACAGAGCATGCTTACAATCATGTCCCATATTAGGAATAGGGTCTGGAGATGTTCATTGTGCTTGTGTTCATGAAACCTGTCGTAAAGAATGCTGTAGGGAAATATAAGATTTGCATTTGTATTCTCTTACAAATTGAAGGTGATCACTGGGACTTTCTGTCACCAGCTTCTTTAACAAACCCTTTAAATGGGTAGTTCAACAAAAAAATTTTTTTTAGAATCAACTGGTACCAGAAAGTCCCAGAGATTTTTAATTTACTTCTATTACAAAATGTCAATTCTTCCAGTACTTATCAGCTGCTGTATGTCCTGCAAGAAGTAGTGTATTCTTTCCAGTGTGGAGAGCCGGAGAGGTTTTCTAT
Source organism: Dendropsophus ebraccatus (assembly GCF_027789765.1). Lineage (NCBI taxonomy): Eukaryota > Metazoa > Chordata > Amphibia > Anura > Hylidae > Dendropsophus > Dendropsophus ebraccatus. The sequence goes on from NW_027208539.1 coordinate 21,279, forward strand.
GGAGATTTGCTGCTACTCTGGACAGTTCCTGACATGGACAGAGGTGGCAGCAGAGAGCACTGTGTCAGACTGGAGAGAATACATCACTTCCTGCAGGATATGCAGCAGCTAATAAGTATTGGAAGACAATTTTTTTTCTTTTTTTCTAATACGGATTCCAAATACCCGGTGAACGTTTCCTGGCCGCATTTAACGTGATAACGTCCCTATCTGTCTAATTTCACCTTGTTACGTGTAATATCTGTATATCTGTATTACCAGGAACACAAACGCACCAGTAATGACTCCCTTCCTCTCTGGTTTCTACTGTGCGTGAAAACAATAGTGACCTCATAGGAGGCAGCGAAGAAATAGAGGAGAAGCGATTAGCAGAAGATTAGCCCAAAATAATGGCGGGTACTGGGGTCTTTGTGGTGCCCCCTCCACAGAAGGAACCCCCCCCCCCCCCAGCACGTTTCCCAGGACTGGTATAAGAAAAGTGTCAGAAGTGTCGGTGATCCCGCACAGCTGTGCACGATTTAAAGAAACGGCGTCTGTAGCTGCAGCGTAGCGCACATGCTTTATAAAAGTCACTCCGCACCTTGTGTTTGAGATGAAACGGCTTCTGGTGCCAAGTTAGGAAGTCCACGGCTTGCTGCAGTAATTACCCAATAAACCAGCATTCTCGTCATTACAGTTTAACCCTTTTAGGGACAAACTTCGATATATATATATATATATATATATATATATATATATATACTAATCAGTTATAGCATTAAAGGGGTATTCCACTCAAACCTAATTTTTGATACGTTGCTGCCCATGGTGAAACTAACAATTCCTTCCATATTTGTTATTATCTATTCAGTTTCCTTCTCCCAGTTTTGAGCTGCTGCTTTCTGCTGAAGACACAAAAATCTGTCTGTGAGCTTTTCCCTCCTCCCCCTCCCTTCTAAGGGTACTATTACACGAAACGATTATCGGCCGAATCGGCCCTATCTGGCAGATTATCGTTTCGTGTAATAAAGACAACACTCAGCCGATAATCGATGTCATCGGCTGATCGTTGATATAGGTTCTGACCTACAGTATAATTGTCAGGCACCGACCGCGCATCGCTACGTGTAATAGCGGTGGGCGGACGGCGCTGACAATTAGCAAAGAAGAATACATTACCTATCCAGGCTGCAGGGCTCCCCCTGCGCTCTGCTTCCCCCCGGGTCCGCGCACTCCAGCTTCAGAGCGGCCTGTCTCAGCTGACACGCCTCTCAGCCAATCACTGTTCGGGGCCGCCGCGGCCAGTGATTGGCTGAGCGGCCTGTCAGCTGAGACAGGCCGCTCTGGAGCTGGAGTGCGCGGACCCAGGGAGAAGCACATAACAAGAGGAGCCCTGCAGCCTGGAAAGGTAGTGTATACAGTTTAAGCAAAGGCTGCAAGGACATCAGTAACAATGTCCCTGCAGCCCTCGCTCAACGATCATCGGGCCGTAGAATAGGCCCAGTAAACGAGGGCCGATCTAGCAGATCGGCGCTCATTTACATCGTTGATCGGGCCCTGCTCAGCCTGTGGAATGGGACCCTCAGACCCCCTGTGAGCAGATCGGTACTCGTTTACATTTATAATCGGGCCTTCATGTAAACAAGTCCCTGACTGGCTGTATCTGCAACATTGTAGCTTCTTTGTAATGCTGGAAGGATTAATCACAGTGAGTTCATCAGCAACTCAGAATTACCCTCCCTGCATTACAAAGAAGCTACAAAGTTGCAGATACAGCCTGCCAGGGACTTGTTTACATCAGCCATTTCAGAAGGGAGGGGGAGACAGAGAAAAAAGATCACACACAGATTTTTCTGTCTTCAGCAGAAAGCAACATCTCAGAACTGGGGGAAAGAGAATAGATAGTAGATAATAACAAATATGGAATACCCCTTTAGGCCGGGTTCACACAGCGTAAGACATCGGCCGTTCTGTAACCCGGCCACCCTCTGTGAAGAACATCACAGCCTTCTCTAATGCCTATCGTATTGCATATAGGTTGGGGAAACTGGGTGTCACTATCACTGCAGACGCCTGCTCCTGTAGCAGAATGATAGTTATCCCCCACACTGTGCTGCAGCTACAGCGCTAGTGACTCAGACAGCTTCCCCAACTCAAAAGTATATTCTAATGCTAATATGCATTATTTGGACACCAGGGGAGGCTCAGTGCGTGCAACAACACTAGTGATATATATGCTGGAACCGGGCTTGTGTAGCCCTGCAGTTCCCAACACAGCCATTGGTGGCAGCAGAAAGCTTGTAAAAATATATATTGTTTTTTTATAAAGTTATTTTACCACATTTAATGACTTTATTAAAAAAAAATATTTTAATAACTTGGAATACCCCTTTAAGGCCTGGGCTCGACAAGACCTCTCAAGGCATCCAATGTTATTTGGCAGATGCTTCAAAGGGGGTTCCTATGAAGTGAAGTTTGTACTGAAGCTAGTAAAATCAGTGTCCTACACATACATATATAGTGTACAAATGTGCAGTTTTTAGGTAAAGTGACATAACAACACTGTTTTTCTCCCCCATGGATCTGATCGTTCCCTAAGCACACATCTTCCCACAATCCTCCTTGCTTTCATACACACAGTGGGGACTTTCAAAACATCCTGGACAAACCAGGAGACAGTTACACTGAGCATGCCTGTGGATTCCTTAAGACGGCCATAAACAAGGGTCAAAGGGCAAAACAAAAAAGGAACATGGGGCATTAAGTCTATATTTCTCATTCTGGACATTTTATGAATTTATTGTACAGTAGAAATAAGTTTAATTTCGCATAGTGCATCAATTTAGACCTATTTAGTTTTATGATCCCTCCTCCTTTAAATGCTGACTATCCTTTTCTCAACTTCCCTCCATGTGATAGCCTATGCGATTCCTGACATATTTGTTAACCACCTCATTTACCAAAAACGACTCCTTACCCCAGAAAAACTGTTTTATCCACCTTCCTGCAATGGGATTTCCACTGTATGTAACTAGGGAAAATCTGTCCTTGGTAACAAGCCTTAGCAAGACAGCTTATGGGAAGTATAGGTGGGGTGTACCATGTGCCCAGGTCAGGAGAGGAGGAATGGGAGGGAGGAAGCCTTGGCTATGAACCTATACATATAAGGTAAAGGCTTCCTTTATATATATATATATCTATATCATAAAAATCAAAGTCTGTCTGTCTGTCTGTCCTTCTGTCTGTCTGTCTGTCTGTCTGTCTGTCCTCTATAGACTTCCAAACGCCTGAACCGTTTGACCCCAAATTTGGCACACAGATACATTGGGTGCCCGGGAAGGTTATTGCGAAGTTCCCGTCCCCGCCAGATGTACAGGAGGGGAGGGGGAGGGGAAAGAGAGGCGCCTCATAGAGATGAATGGGAAAATCTCCTCACTGCAAACACAGGTGATATAATTAGCTGCAGCAGACACGGCAGTTGGAGCCTTAGCAACCAATAGGATTACTGCTTTCATTTCCACAGGGAGCAATGGTTGCTAGGGAAGCTGCCTCACAACATCCACAGTAATAACTGGTAGACCCCCTACTCCATCTATACAGGACATGTATACAGGACCCCCTACTCCATCTATACAGTACATGTATATACAGGACCCCCTACTCCATCTATACAGTACATGTATATACAGGACCCCCTACTCCATCTATACAGTACATGTATATACAGGACCCCCTACTCCATCTATACAGTATATGTATACAGGCCCCCCTACTCCATCTATACAGTACATGTATATACAGGACCCCCTACTCCATCTATACAGTACATATATATACAGGACCCCCTACTCCATCCATACAGTACATATATATACAGGACCCCCTACTCCATCCATACAGTACATGTATATACAGGACCCCCTACTCCATCTATACAGTACATGTATATACAGGACCCCCTACTCCATCTATACAGTACATGTATATACACGACCCCCTACTCCATCTATACAGGACATGTATATACAGGGCCCCCTACTCCATCTATACAGTACATGTATATACAGGACCCCCTACTCCATCTATACAGTACATGTATATACAGGACCCCCTACTCCATCTATACACTACATGTATATACAGGACCCCCTACTCCATCTATACAGAACATGTATATACAGGACCCCCTACTCCATCTATACAGAACATGTCTATACAGGACCCCCTACTCCATCTATACAGTACATGTATATACAGGGCCCCCTACTCCATCCATACAGTACATGTATATACAGGGCACAACAGATATACCAAACTGTGACTGGGTAACACTGCTACACCAGACCTGACCAATACCGCCATACTGTGCTGGATAACACTGTCATACCAAACCTGACCAATACCGCCATACTGTGACTGGATAACACTGCCAGACCTGACCAATACCGCCATACTGTGACTGGATAACACCGCCACACCAGACCTGACCAATACCGCCATACTGTGACTGGATAACACTGCCACACCAGACCTGACCAATACCGCCATACTGTGACTGGATAATACTGCCACACCAGACCTGACCAATACCGCCATACTGTGACTGGATAACACTGTCATACCAGACCTGACCAATACCGCCATACTGTGACTGGATAACACTGTCATATAAGACCTGACCAATACCGCCATACTGTGACTGGATAACACTGCCATACCAGACCTGACCAATACCGCCATACTGTGCTGGATAACACTGTCATACCAGACCTGACCAATACCGCCATACTGTGTGTGACTGGATAACACTGCCATACCAGACCTGACCAATACCGGCAAACTGTGACTGGGTAACACCGCCACACCAGTCCTGACCAATACCACCATACTGTGACTGGATAACACCATCATATCAGACCTGACCGATACTGCCATACTGTGACTGGATAACACTGCTATACCAGACCTGACCAATACCACCATACTGTGACTGGATATCACACCGCCACACCAGACCTGACCAATACCGCCATACTGTGACTGGATAACACCCCCATACCAGACATGACCAATACCGACACTCTGTGACTGAATAACACTGCCATACGGGTAAATACAACCCTGCAGGTATACAGGACACTACAGGTATACAGGACCCCAAAACTATACACTACAAGTGCACGGGACCTCCACAAAACTATATACTACAGGTATACAGGACCCCAAACTTTACACTACAGGTATACAGGACCCCAAAATTATATACTACAGGTATACAGGACCTCCACCAACTATATACTTCAGGTATACAGGACCTCCACCAACTATATACTACAGGTATACAGGACCCCAAACTATACACTACAGGTATACAGGACCCCAAAACTATACACTACAGGTATACAGGAACTCCACCAACTATATACTACAGGTATATAGGACCCCAAACTATACACTACAGGTATACAGGACCTCAAAACCATACACTACAGGTATACAGGACCTACACCAACTCTATAATACAGGTATACAGCACCTTCACCAACTCTATACTACAAGTATACAGGACCCCAAATATACTATAGGTATACAGGAACTCCACCAGCTATATACTACAGGTATATCGGACCCCAAACTATACACTACAGGTATACAGGACCTCCACCAACTCTATACTATAGTTATACAGGACCCTCAAACTATTTACTACAGGTATACAGGACCCCCGAACTATATACTACAGGTATACAAGACCTCCACCAATTATACACTACAGGTATCCAGGACCCTCAAACTATAAACTACAGGTTTACAAGACCTCCACCAACTATACATTACAGGTATACAGCACCAACAATATACTACAGGTATACAGGACCCCCGAACTATACAGTACAGGTATACAGGACCTTCACCAACTGTACACTGCAGGTATACAGGACCTCCCTCAAATATACACTATAGGTATACAGCCCCCCCAACTATGCACTACAGATATGCGAGACCCCTAAAAACTATACATTGTGGGTATACAGAACCCCTCCAACTATGCACTACAGGTATACACTAATTCCACTGATTAACTCAGATGAAACAATACCTTTAGCTTGGCCTCCTGGGCACCTTAGAACAAATCTAATTAACACACTGACACTTTATACCCGGGCAGCGCCGGGTACATTTTCTAGTATATATATATATATATATATATATATATATATATATATATATACATACACAGATGTATGTATACAGGAATCCTATTGTGGATGTAGACATGTAAATGGATCATACAGCGGACGCGTGTATCGCATTGTATCTAAAAAAATCGATCGGTTAGGCAGAAGGTGGGTCCGATTTTACAAGTATCAGGAAAAGAACTCCGCAACCTCAGTTGGCGATACTTAAACTAAATGCATGGCTGACAATAGGGGAATGGGATTGAAGTGGATGGTTTAATGGCCTATGTTTAACAGATCACGCAGAGCACATATAGAAGAGATATTCATCATTAAATGTATCTTCCGATGCTCCTCTGGAGATGTTTGACCTTGGGGCCATTAATGTCTTTAAAAGTATCTGTAGCGATATAGTGATTCATTGTTATTGTCCTAGTAATTCCATTAGGCCAACAACAGCCATTACACTCGTTTTCCTGCCAGAATATGAACCCTGCTATGGCCGCCACGTGATAATTAATGTCCGGGCCTTTAAGAACGCCATTACATGTGCGCAGTAAAGTGCTCTTCTTTATATTATAGATTACGCTGGTATTTCGCCAGGTGACGTTTATAGAGCTGTGAAAGATTAGACAAAGGGAAATACTATTCAGCCATTCCGGGTTACAGGCAAACGTCTATGTAATACTAACTATTATTATTTATTAATAAATAATGATAATAATATATTTATTTGTATAGTGCTAACAGATGCCGCTGTGTTTTTTTTTAAATATATTTTTATATTTTATATTATTATTATTATTTTTTATTTATTTATTACTTATTGGAAGTCATTGACAAGCAGTCTAGATGCTGTTGACAGATCTTATTATTGGAGCCTATCACATTAAAGATGCCGTTAAATCTACCAGGTGTAAATTAAAGGGGTACGCTGGAAAAAAAAAATTCTTTCAAATTAACTGATGTCAGAAAGTTATACAGATTTGTAATTTACTTCTATTTAAAAATCTTTCAGTACTTATCAGCTGCTGTATGTCCTACAGGAAGTGGTGTATTCTTTCCAGTCTGACACAGAGCTCTCTGCTGCCACCTCTGTCTATGTCAGGAACTGTCCAGAGCAGTAGCAAATCCCTATAGAAAACCTCTCCTGCTCTGGACAGTTCCTGACATGTGTCAGACTGGAAAGAATACACCACTTCCTGCAGGGCATACAGCAGCTGATAAGTACTGGAAGATTTTTAAATAGAGGTAAATAAAAAATCAATATAACTTTCTCAAAACCATTTGTTTAAAAAAAAAATTCTTGCCAGAGTACCCCTTTAGGGCGCATTCAGACTACGGAATCCGCGGGATGTTCTCCCCCCTCCCGCTTGACTCTCTGCCGATTCCATAGACTCCATTCTATGCTCGGGCAGATTCTGCCGTCTGCCCAAAGAATTCACATGTCAATTCTTTGGGCGAATGGTGGAATTTGCCTAGAATAGAGTCTATGGGACCGTCGGAGAGCGGTGGCAGCGAGCGCCCTCTCCTTCACTCACAGTGAGACACTGAGCATGGCGGGATTCTGACGTTCTTGCTCAGTGTGAACGGAATTCAAGCGGAATTTAAAACGGAATTCAAATCCCATTGAGTTTTATAGGATTCCTCTAGTGGAATCCGACCAAAGAAGTAACATGTCACTTCTTTGGGCTGAAAGCAGATCCGCGACGAAAATTTACGGACGGAAATTCCGCTGTGTGAAAAGCACAGTGCAAAGCCCATTGAAAACAATGGAAAAGTGCTTTGCTCAATTTAAACGGGCGGAATTCGAAAATCCGCCTCTTTTGCTCAGTGTGCATGAGCCCTATTGTTTCAAACCCACAGAAGTATTTATTTTTACTTTTTATTTTTATCATCTTTATAACTCATACTTCTCCGGCAATGATTGACAAGAGAAAAAAAAACAACTATTACACAATAATAAAACATCAACGCTGCCCAAAATCAGTGTACACAGCAAACAGGTCTACGCCGTCTGGGCCGCCTCTGCTGTGCACAGGCAGAAACAGGAAAGGAGTAGCAGAAAAACGTCAAGACAGGAATCCAAGAACAATATCGTTCTGGTTCAGCCGCTCGCTGGTTATCAGCGCTGTAATAATGGAAGGATATAATAACTCCCAGCTCACATTCTTATCCTGCCGTCCAGCCAATCCAGCCTCCAAACAGCGCACAATGTCGAAATTCTGCTCATTTTAACGGGAAAAGTTTCTGTTGGCAAATAATTCTCTATGAAGTCACATTCTAGGAAATTATTTAGTTCCGTTAATTCCAAACCACACAAGTTAAAAAAAAAAAAAAAAAAAAAAAAAAGAAGTATGACACAAGAGGAGGAAGCTGTTAATCTGAGCTCATTAGTGCTCTGCAGCAGGTTTTATCACATTAAAAAAAAAAAAAGAAAAAACTTTGTCTGTGACTTATGAATGCAGTGTAGGCGGCTTGGATCCCTCGCAGACGGAGAGAATAAAAAAGATGGCTTGCAGTGTAATATGTTACAACTTTTTGTGAAATATTGAACAAAGAAGGAACGTGGGAAAGGTTCTGTCTGGTCTTTTTTATTTTTTCCCCCTCAAAAGTATTCTGAAAAGTTTAAAGAAGTTCCCTGGCAAAAGAAATTAATATTTTTTTCAAAGGGGTCAGGGTGGCACAGGCTGGCTTTTTTGCAGTCTGTTTAACGTATGCGTCATATATATATATATATATATATATATATATATATATATATATATATATATATATATATATATATATATATATACACTACCGTTCAAAAGTTTGGGGTCACCCAAACAATTTTGTGTTTTCCATGAAAAGTCACACTTATTCACCACCATACGTTGTGAAATGAATAGAAAATAGAGTCAGGACATTGACAAGGTTAGAAATAATGATTTGTATGTGAAATAACATTGTTCTTACATCACACTTTGCTTTCGTCATAGAATCCTCCTTTTGCAGCAATTCCAGCATTGCACACCTTTGGCATTCTAGCTATTAATCTGTTGAGGTAAGCTGGAGAAATTGCACCCCACGCTTCTAGAAGCAGCTCCCACAAGTTGGATTGGTTGGATGGGCACTTCTGGCGCACCATACGGTCAAGCTGCTCCCACAACAGCTCAATGGGGTGGTGATCTGGTGACTGCGCTGGCCACTCCATTACCTATGATAGAATACCAGCTGCTGCTTCTGCTGTAAATAGTTCTTGCACAATTTGGAGGTGTGTTTAGGGTCATTGTCCTGTTGTAGGATGAAATTGGCTCCAACCAAGCGCTGTCCACTGGGTATGGCATGGCGGTGCAGAGTGATCGCCTTCCTTATTCAGAATCCCTTTTACCCTGTACAAATCTCCCACCTTACCAGCACCAACCCCAGACCATCACATGACCTCCACCATGCTTAACAGATGGCGTCAGGCATTCTTCCAGCATCTTCTCATTTCTTCTGCGTCTCACAAACGTTCTTCTTTGTCATCCAAACACCTCAAACTTGGATTCATCCGTCCACAACACTTTTTTCCAGTCTTCCTCTGTCCAATGTCTGTGTTCTTTTGCCCATCTTAGTCTTTTTCTTTTATTGGCCAGTCTCAGATATGGCTTTTTCTTTGCCACTCTGCCCTGAAGCCCAAAATCCTGCAGCCGCCTCTTCACTGTAGATGGTGACACTGGTGTTTTGCGGGTACTATTTAATGAAGATGCCAGTTGGGGACCTGTGAGGCGTCTGTTTCTCAAACTAGAGACTCTAATGTGCTTATCTTCTTGCTTAGTTGTACAACGCGGCCTCCCACTTCTTTTTCTGCTCTGGTTAGAGCCTATTTGTGCTGTCCTCTGAAGGGAGTAGTACACACCGTTGTAGGAAATCTTCAATTTCTTAGCAATTTCTCGCATAGAATAACCTTCATTTCTTTGAACAAGGATAGACTGTCGAGTTTCAGATGAAAGTTCTCTTTTTCTGGCCATTTTGAGCGTTTAATTGACCCCACAAATGTGATGCTCCAGAAACACAATCAGCTCAAAGGAAGGTCAGTTTTGTAGCTTCTGTAACGAGCTAGACTGTTTTCAGATGTGTGAACATGATTGCACAAGGGTTTTCTAATCATCAATTAGCCTTCTGAGCCAATGAGCAAACACATTGTACCATTAGAACACTGGAGTGATAGTTGCTGGAAATGGGCCCCTATACACCTATGTAGATATTGCACCAAAACCCAGACATTTGCAGCTAGAATAGTCATTTACCACATTAGCAATGTATAGAGTGTATTTCTTTAACGTTAGGACTAGTTTTAAGTTATCTTTATTGAAAAGTACAGTGCTTTTCCTAATAAGGAAAATAAGGACATTTCAATGTGACCCCAAACTTTTGAAAGGAAGTGTATATATACACACACACACATATATATATATATATATATATATATATATATACAGTATATATAAGATTCAATTGTGTGCAATCCATTTGGATCCAAACGGATGTTAATTTTTTTTTTCCCGATTACAAAAAAACATGGTTGACCATGCTTTTGTGCATGTTAAAAGTAACCATTTAAAAATGGATTCATTAAACTGCAAAAACGCAGTGTGAACCCAGCCTTTGGCTGGGTTCACACTACGTATATTTTAGTCAGTATTGTGGTCGTCATATTGCAACCAAAACCAGGAGTGGGTTAAAAACACAGAAAGGATCTGTTCACACAATGGTGAAATTGAGTGGATGGCCGCCATATAACAGTAAATAATGGCCATTATTTCAATATAACAGCCGTTGTTTTAAAATAACAGCAAATATTTGCCATTAAATGGCGGCCATCCACTCAATTTCAGCATTGTGTGAACAGATCCTTTCTGTGTTTTTAATCCACTCCTGGTTTTGGTTGCAATATGAGGACCACAATACTGACTGAAATATACGTAGTGTGAACCCAGCCTAAAGCTATGGGCACACTTAGTATGAGACCGGTTGTTCTGTGACCCAGCCGGGTCACAGAACGGCCGGTCTCAGAAAAGATGCCGTACCGGCCGGTTGATCTTTAGCGCCGCTGAGTTCTGATGCAGGTGCATCCGTGTGCGACCACATCAGAACTCCCCACAGCACACTGACAGGGTTTTCTTTGTCTGCTATTCAATGAATAGCGGCCGCAGAAAACTGACATGTCACTTTTCTACGGCGCAGCTAGGGATCCCGGCCGGAGTGTATACCATGTGTATACACTCCGGACAGGATTCCCTCGGCCTGCAGCACAACATAAGTTCCGTACCAATCACGGCCGTTGCAACAACTTTGTGTGAACATGGCCTTAAAGTGAATGTGCCAATTTGCTTACTGAATTTTTTCTTTACACTACCCAGTTGGCACTGGTGCGGAGACCCTGCTGGCGCAATCCGTTTCAAAACGCTACCCGGTTCACGCAATTTGGGCCACTTTTTACTTATACACTTTGACCAGCTGTATGCAGTGGAGGCGGGCCCGGTGCCCCCAGTGTAATGGTATCCCTCCCTTCACCTTGGTGACGCAGCCAGAATTGATTCTAATAGAGACGCGTCACTGAGAGGAGGGGGTATTGTTACAGTGGGGCTCACCTCCAGTACATAGAGCCGGCCTAAGTGCACATGAAGAAACCGGCGCTGATCACAGGAACTGGGCAACGTTTTGAAAATGGACCATGCCAACGGGATCTCCACAACTGCGCCAATTAAGAAGTGTAAACAAATATATATATATTAGTGAATTGGTACATTTGCTTTAAAAAGAAAAAATAGTGCATACTCATCTACCTGATCTCCCCCCCTCCTGTTTATCCAATGGTGCAGCTTTCACTGCTCACTGCTTCCTGATTAGAACACGCAGGAAATGCCAATTCAGCCAATCAGTGGCCACTGTATTAACATAAATAATAAGAGTGATGGGCATTTCCTGTGATGTCACCAGAAAGTGGTGGGTGGTAAGGACGTCTGAACGGCAGGGGATCAGGCAGGTGAGTATGCCATATTTCTATAGGCCACTCCGACCCCTTTCAAAAGCCCCCATACACCTTCAATAACTGACAGCTAAGTGACCACCCAGCTGTCAGTTATCTCTTCAGACCTCTACATACATTTCAATGTATAACATGGCCGTACATATAAGAGATGACGGATCCTTAGCTAAGAGCCGTCTGGACTTCCCGCTGTAGTGCCTGGTTTTGCCATCCAGGACAGAAGGACTGGAGTTTTTTTTCTCCATTTTCCATTATACTTGGGAATACCCCCTCATTTTCTAACAGTTGCTTCAGAATAAGGAGTTTTGCTCAGGTTCTTACTAACTAGTAGCAAAGGAGTTAGACCAGACTAGGCCATAGAAGGGAAATTTACGACCAATAGTTAGTCTTACAGTACTGTACACATTTCCAAACAGGTACAGAGCACCGTAGCCAGGAAGTCAGACAAATCTATCTCCCACCCACTACACTGTAGCTCCTCCCACAAAGCAGTAGGCTGATAGCAGGCTGAATTCCTGGCTAGAGTGTGCTGTACACAGAGACAAGAAGTCTATAACAGGAAGTAAACAGTTTACATCAGAAGCAGAACGAAAGCATGAAAAACCATAGAAAGGTAATAAAATAAACTTATTTACCAATAAATATTAATTTATTACACAGTTGAAAATGTTTTCCTCAGACAACCCCTTTAACCCAAGGAATCTTGATTGGTTACCTTAAAGAGGTACTCCATAAAAAAAAAAAGTAAAAATCTTTCAAATCAACTGGTGTCAGAAAGTGCCAGAGATTAGTAATTTACTTCTATTAAAAAAATCTCAAGTCTTCCAGTACTTATAAGCTGATGTATGTCAGGCACAGCGGAGATTAGTAGCAAATCCCCATAGAAAATATTGAAACAGAAAATCTCTCCTGCTCTCCTTACTGGAAAGAATACACCTATTCAAGCAAGACATACAGCAGCTGATAAGTACTGGAAGGCTTGAGATTTTTTAATAGATGTAAACTACAAATCTCTGTCACTTTCTGATACCAGTTGATTTAAAAGTTGTTGTTTTTTTTTTTTTCCACTGGCGTACCCCCATTAAACAGACAGCTCTTTGCATGCAGCCAAAACCACACCAACATGAAAGATATAAAAGTAGATGTAGGTCATGCCCAGTGCATGTGGGCATGGTGTCCTCGGCCCCTTGAAGATAACATTATTATCATTTTTAATATATTCTCTGAATAAGGAAAAAAAAACTTGAGTCACTTGTGTCACTGTCGTTTAAATTTTTTTGCAGGAATCAATAGTCCAGGCGATTTTAAGAAACTTTGTAATTGGGTTTATTAGCCCAAAAATGCATTTTTATCATGAAAAAGCAGTTTGAAGCTCTCCCCCCTGTCTTCATTGTTCTCTATGGAGAGGGGAGGGGGGATGGAGATGAGGCACCAAAAAAGGACTACAAAGAGTTAATTTACAGCTACATCACCGGGCTATCTCCTCTGAGGTAAGCACTGACCTCTCAATAGAGGCTTTTACACAGTTCCCGCTGTGTGATCCTTTGTTCTCTGCTCTCTGCTGGCGACTAATCACCCTCCTCCCCTCTCCATAGGTTAGACAGGGCCTGACTTATGTAAAAGAATCGAGATTTCCTGATAATGAGCAGTGAAGGAGGGGGGGGGGGATCTGGGGAAAGGCTTTTTGAATGCAGATAATGGCATATTTGCCTAATAAACCCAATTACAAAGTTTCTTAAAATCGCCTATACTATTGATTTCTGCAAAAAAAATAAAATAAAATAAAACGACAGTGACACTTTAAATATGCAAAATAACTAATATGCAGAATGAAGAGAGTACTCTCTAGCGCCACCTATAGGCACACACCCTAGTGAACCTGTTGAGATGTATTGTTCTCATTGTATGTGTTTACATATCTTGGGCGGTGTCTTGTAGGAGGGATTATAGTGAGATTGCGGAGCTCAGTATATCACGCTGTCTTATATTCTGCTATGATGTGATCCCAGACTCATGTTTAAAATTAGCCCTATAGAAACTTTTATGGACCCTTAGTTAATAGCCGACCAATGGGCTCCGGGCTGGGCTTCCCGAAATAACTCCGATATTCTTTTTTACTACCAGCCGTGTATCATTTATAAGCTGAGCATGAGATCACTCCAACGTTTTCGTGTTACTTCAGGTTCCAATTACTTCCCAGATCTTTTTTTACCTTCGTACAATCCTTCCCGAGTGACCCCTGTCCGGGGTCCCTGGTCATGTGACAGGCTGTTTATTTTTTTTAAGCGATGCATTTAATAGAAGCGCGTCAGCACGACTCATAGCATTTTATCCCAGATGATGTTTTTTTTCCCCCCTCAAAATTATATATATATTTTTTTTCAAATCAATTGATGTCAAAAAGTTATACAGATTCATAATGTACTTCTATTAAAAAAAAAAAAAAAAAAAAAAAAAATCAAGCCTTCCAGTACTTATCAGCTGCTGTATGTCCTGCAGAAAGTGGTGGATTCTTTTTAGTCTGGCACTAAGGGGTTACAGGGGTACTCAGTCAAGTTTTTTCTCTTTCAGATCAACTGATGTCAGAAAGTTATATAGATTTGTAATTTACTTCTATTCAAAATCTCAAGCCTTCCAGTACTTACCAGCTGCTGTATGTCCTGCAAGAAGTAGTGGATTCTTTCCAGTCTTGCACAGTGCTCTCTACTGCCACCTCTGTCCATGTCAGGAACTGTCCAGAGCATTAGCAAATCCCCATAGAAAACCACTTCTCCACTGGACAGTTCCTGACATGGACAGAGGTGGCAGCAGAGAGCACTGCGTCAGACTGGAAAGAATACACCACTTCCTGCAGGACATACATCAGCTGATAAGTATGGGAAGACTAGAGATTTTTTTTTAAATAGAAGTAAATCACAAATCTGTGTAACTTTCTAACATCAGTTGATTTAAAACAATACATTTTCACCGGAGTTCCCCTTTATTTTCAGCCAGTTCTTTATTTGACCATATTGTCTTTTTAAAAGTTGTTTTTAACAGTTTTGAGTGTTGAAATCTCTTCACTTGTGTGTACATGTTATAACCGGGATAGTCCTCATGACCCAACTTCTAGCCATCATAATAGGAGTGGGAATAGTATAATATGGTTGAGCAGGTATGTATTTCTTCAGTGATTACATGGTGCCCATTGAAATCAGAACACAATCTAATGTTCCTATCTGATACACTATGAGAAGCAAAGTACCTCTCATCATGTATTTGGAGTATGGAAGGGATTCCTGGTAGAAACCAATGCAAACACTGAACATTTTCTTCTTCATTTCCAGGACTTCAGTTTTGCACAAAGCTGCCAATAAAGATAGGGCAAACGGGGCCAAGACTCCCACATGGGGCCCATGCTCAGGACTAAAGATGAGTGAGGCAAATCTGTAAAGCAAATTCACTCAGATTAGTTAAGAAAATTGGCAAAAAAAATAATAATATGGCGGCCGCACATGCTGTCTGGAGCGTCACTGGGCGGGAGAAAGGGATTGACCATAATTCCATAGTTGGGTTGTTGTTAGGAAGAAGTGTGCGTGGCATACAGCAGTGTTATCCAGCATTATTTCAAAATGCAAAACACATCATTCAGTGACTCACAGGTGATGTCTTCTTTGAGACGTCACTTTCCTTTACCTCTCCATATGGCCCAGACCACCATGATGATTTGGATGCTTTCTTGCAGCTACAATTCTTCTCTCCTGAACCTGCCCATATAGTAATAATGCCCCCTGCTGTGTCCCTCCATATAGTAATAATGTCCCCTTCCCTGCTGTGCACCCACAGTAACTGCCCTCTGTCTGCCTCTGTCCCCATAGTAATAATTCCCCATGTGCTGTGCCCCATAGTAATCAGGGCCGTTTCTAGTGGCGGGCGGGCTGGGCGACCGCACAGGGCGCCGACAGCTAGGGGGCGCTGGCCGCCCGGCTGCCCGCCCCGTCAGCTGCCCAGATCGCCGCCACCCCGCCCGGCGTGCGCCCCCCGGGCCGGTCCTTCCAGGCAGCCAGATCTAGTACAGTCACACACCTGCCCGAAAGCTCACTGCTGTAGCCCCGCAGCGCCCGGACTTATCTCTTCTGTTTGGCAGTGGACATGTGACGTGATCACATGACCGCCGCTGAGGAGAGAAGTCCGGGCGCTGCGGGGATACAGCAGTGAGCTTCCGGGCAGGTGTGTGACAGTCTGCCTGTGCCGGAAGCTCACTGTACTTACAAGATCAGCTGCCAGACAGAGGGAGACGCTGCCGCAGGATCCAGGAGAGGTGAGTGTATTTTTTTTTCCTCATAATTGCTAGAATGTGGGGGCTACAATGGGGCCAATAGTATGGAAGGCTACATGGGGGGGGGGGAGGCTACATGGGGGGGGAGGGCTATACTATGGGGGGGCTATTTGGATGGGGGGGGCTACTCGGGGGGAGAGCTATACTATGGGGCTCTACTCAGGGGGAGAACTATACTATGGGGGGCTACTCAGGGGGAGGGCTATACTATGGGGGCTATTTGGGGGAGGGATATACTTTGGGGGTCTACCCGAGGGGAGGGCATTACTATGGGGGGCTACACAGTGGGTCTATACCATGGGGGGCTACACGGGGGGAAGGCTATCCTGTATGGGGCTATTACTATCTGTACTGCACAGGGGGATTAGTACTATAAGGGGGAACACTGGGGGGATTATTACTATAAGGGGGAGCACAGGGGGGATTATTACTATGGGGGGGCACTGGGGGATTATTACTATTGGGGGGCAAAGAGGGGATTATTTCTATGGGGGGGCACAGGGGGGATTATAACTATAGGGGAAAGCACAGGGGGGATTATTACTATGGGGATAGAGCACAGGGGGATTATTACTATGGGGGGAGCACAGGGGGGATTATTACTATGGGGGGAAGCACAGGGGGATTATTACTATATGGGGGCACAGCAGGGGATCCTACATACAGGGGGCAACCCACATACCTACTGACTTCACTGCACATGACACAAAATAGTGGAAGTTGTTGTAAAAGTGCAGAGCCTAAGATCTTTGTCTGGCAGGTTCAGAAGAGACGAATTGTAGCTGGAAGAAATCATCATGGAGGTCTGGGCCAGAAGGAAAGGAAAAGAGAAGTGACGCCTCAGATCCAAGAAGACGTCACCTGTAAGTCACGGAATTACTTTTTTTTTGGGGGGGGGGGGGGGGGGGGGGGGGGCGCTTTTATCAAGATTCGCCCTGTAGTCCAAATTACCTAGAAACGGCCCTGATAGTAATAATGCCCCCTGTGCTGTGCCCCATAGTAATATTGCCCCCTATGTTCTCTCCCTATAGTAACAATGCCCCTGTGCTCTTTTCCCATAGTAATAATGCCCCCTGTCCTCTGCCCAATAGTAATAATGCTCCTTGTGTTCTCTCCCTATAGTAATAATCCCGCCTGTGCTCTCTCCCCAAAGTAATAATGCCCTGTGTTCTCTCCTCATAGTAATAATGCCCACTGTGCTCTGCCCCATAGTAATAATGCTCCCTGTGTTCTATCCCAATAGTAATAATGTTCACTGTGGTCTCTCCCCATAGTAATAATTCCCTCTGTGCTGTGCTCCCACAGTAACTGCCCTCTGTCTGCCTGTGTCCCCATAGTAATAATGCCCTCTGTGCTCTGCCCCGTTAATAATAATGCCCCCTGTGCTCTCTCCCCATAGTAATAATCCCCCCTGTGTCCCTATAGCAATAATGTTCTCCTGTGCTCTGCCCCTCTGCATTGCCCAACACACTCACAAAAAAAGGGGTAGGGGGCAGGCATTGGCAGCCTGGGCGAGTGACGACGATCAGCTGAGTGTGGTCCGGCGTGGGGGGAAGCTTGCGTCAGTGTCCTGGGCGGGCTGAGTGAGGTCCCGAGGGCTGCTAACCCTGTGCGGTAGCCCGGCCCGCCCGGCGCTAAAAAACAGGCCTGGTTAGAGCAGAGCAGGGAGAGACTACCACAGTGATATAGGGACAGAGAGCAGAGGAATGGCGGAAACCGGTTGGTTGACTGATTGGCTGATTGACTTTTTTAAAATTGTGATTTTCCGATTTTTGACACTTTAAGAATAACATGCTGTAACAAATCTCCCCTTCTGTAATAGTCCCAGTATTGTAGCTATTATAGTTTGGGCTGTTTTATTGAAATTTGTTAAGATTCGATTCGAATTTGACCGAAAATTTGTAAAGTTTGCGAAACGATTTTCCAGCTGCTTCGCTCATCTCTACTGAGGACGTTGATAGTTAAAGCATATGGAAAAACAAGGACATATAAGGGTCATACCCTTATCCTTTATCTCTCTTGTTGGCTGCAGATCGCTGCAAACTTGTGCCTTACAACTTCAAGGTTACCTCCTTACCCCCATGCAGGAAGGGGTGGGGGAGGGAGGAGGCATGCATGCTGCAGCTCTGCCTCTATGACACTTAAGCCTGGGAGGAAAACATGATTTTTTAACTCTGCAAACAGCCATGCGCTACGACACAGGTATCATCTATTTGCTGTGATTTGCAGGGGAAGTTACCATATAGCCTTATTTTAAGTACGATAAATGAGAAGCAGATGTATGGAATATTAATAAATCTTCACACCTGAGATTGTGAGACGTTATATTTTCAGGCACAGAGAGCGGCACGCATCCTTCTCCGACCTGGATTTTAGGCTCGATTTGTCATGAATAATAATACATTTACAAGCTGATGATCTATTCATTGTAGTTTATAGTTAATAAATTCTGGGAACACCACCAAGTCTTTGCAGCCCAGAGCTGTGCTGAACCTACACCATGCGATACAATCAGGTTACGGCATGTTCAGCCTGAGAGGTCTTCATTCTGTCTTCTTTAAACTCACGACACGCAGTATATCCTGACTGTGCCAATTGCTGAACACCTAAGGGCCCAGACGCTAAGGCTTGTTCCAGGGAGTGCAAAAGTGCAATGCACTGTGACCTCATGCACCCATACTCTTAGGTCAGTGTGTGACGGCATAGGTCAGTGTGTGACGGCATAGGTCAGTGCGTGACGGCATAGGTCAGTGTGTGACAGCATAGGTCAGTGTGTGACGGCATAGGTTAGTGGCCAGTGTATATAAGGGAATGGTCACTTCAGCCACAGCTCCATCTCTTTTCTATCTGATTGACTTGTAGGGAGTTCATCAATGTTTCCCAATATACAGAGATCACACAGGGAGACCTGTGGGCGGCTGCTGAGCACCAGAGGCGTTATCATAGCTAAGCTGCGATCTGTGTGCAGAGAACACAATCCTGTGTGTGTAACCTCATCAGATGTTCTCCGCTGTGATCCCGGCACACATCCATGGAAACCAGAATCTAAAAGAAAAACTTTAGTATTGCAGAACTTTATTATAGAGATGTGATTACCCGGGCACCACAGGGATACATGAAGATATCTATCTATATATCTATCTATCTATCACACGAAAATCCAAAGCACTCCAGCATAAGGTGAAAAAAGGTGGTGGTTTATTACAAAAATGTGCAGAAACACAGGATGCAACGTTTCAGTTCTCTCACAGAACCATTATCAAGCATGGTTCTGTGAGAGAACTGAAACGTTGCATCCTGTGTTTCTGCACATTTTTGTAATAAACCACCACCTTTTTTCACCTTATGCTGGAGTGCTTTGGATTTTCGTGTGATACTTGGGGATCCCCCCAGCCAAGGGATTTGCATCCTACTGCACCCGCTACACCTGTGAAGAAGTGCGGCTCTTTTCTCCTCTGTATCTATCTATCTATCTATCTATCTATCTATCTATCTATCTATCTATCTATCTATCTATCATCTATCTATCTATCTCCTATCTATCTATCTATCTATCTATCTATCTATCTATCTATCTATCTCCTATCTATCCATCTCCTATCTATTTCCTATCTATCTATCTATCTATCTATCTATCTATCTATCTATCTATCTATCTATCTTCTATCTATCTATCTATCTATCTATCTATGAAAAAGAGAGAAAGCAGCACTGCTTCAATAGTTGGATAGTTGGTGCCAGCGGACCTAGGTCTTGACTAGTGACCAATATAGATATGAGTAGATAATCCACGGCACTCCAAAGGTTAACGGTGCAGCTGTGAGTTTATTCAAAACAACATGGTGCAGCACATCATAAGGAAACACGTTTCGGCAGCCTCACGCTTGAAAAAGGCAGCGTGAGGCTGCCGAAACGTCATGCCTTATGATGTGCTGCACCATGTTGTTTTGAATAAACTCACAGCTGCACCGTTAACCTTTGGAGTGCCGTGGATTATCTACTCCTATCTATCTATCTATCTATCTATCTATCTATCTATCTATCTATCTATCTATCTATCTTCTATCTATCTATCTACAGATATAGCCTGGCTTTCCTTCTCCCTGGCCTAGTGTATGGTTTTGGCAGTGGTCTGTCAGACTGATCTCCAGCCATGTTTTATATCACTTTAGAATCTCTGCAGACTATTATGGAAGCGTGACAATGAAAGTGTTGTTATGTAGAGTTATCTAATAAAATGTTATTCATTCTATTTCTTGTAACTGTAAAGAAATTTTACGGACATGATGTGCTAAGCAAATGCTTTCTGCCAGTAAGGAAGAGAATAAAAAGACAAAAACAACGCATTGAGTTTCACATATCATTCTACTTACTAATGATGGAAAAGGCATATGAGTCTGTTTCCTTCCTCCACCGCCAGTCCCTTTACCTTGTATTATTTCAACTAATAATATCTATCTTCTATTTATCTATGTATTACCTATCTATCTATTATCTATCTATGTATTATCTATCTCCTATATATCTATGTATTATCTATCTATCTATCTATCTATCTATCTATCTATCTATCTATTATCTATCTATGTATTATCTATCTCCTATATATCTATGTATTATCTATCTATCTATCTATCTATCTATCTATCTATCTATCTATTATCTATCTATGTATTATCTATCTCCTATATATCTATGTATTATCTATCTATCTATCTATCTATCTATCTATCTCCTATATATCTATGTATTATCTATCTATCTATCTATCTCCTATCTATCTATCTCCTATCTATCTATCTATCTATCTATCTATCTATCTATCTATCTATCTATCTATCTATCTCCTATATATCTATGTCTTATCTATCTATCTATCTATCTATCTATCTATCTATCTATCTATCTATGTAGATAAGCAAAGCAGCACTGCTCCAGGTTGCAGTGGGTGCCAGTAGACCTAAGTCTTGACCATAGACCGTAATAATTAGCAACGAGATAGTCCACGGCACTCCAGGGTTAACGGTGAATAAGTGGTTTATTCAGATAAACATGATACAGCACTCCAACACACGCGACGTTTCTGTGGCCTCACGCCACCGTTTTCAAGCGTAAAAAAGTGAAACACATGCTAGGTTTAAATACATAAGTGTAACAAAGTGATTGGTTGTATTGATTACAAATTAAACAAGCTCAGGTGATATACAAACATACAAAGCAAATCCGTGACGAGGATACCGCCCACGCATGGGCGTGTAAAATCACATAGGTGTAGATCGATCATGTGAAGAAAGGGGTTGCCGCCCCCAGTGTCAAGGTCCGTGACACACAGTGATCGTAATAAAATAAAAGTTCTTATATGTACAAGATGATCCACTTGAAAAGGGCTTGCGTTCACATATAATCACTTCTTCAAAAAATAACAAGGTATCATAGTTCATGCTTTCATTGGATCCAGACCCACCACTCCACTCGAGAGAAAGACAAACACTTGGCGCATGCGTAAGAACTTAGAAAAATCGGACTGTGTCCTGTGAGGTCTCATGGACAGGAGCTTTCATCGCAACCAGAGGATCACTGTTAGGCAGTATACAGACATTCGCGCAATACATGAGCACGGCCCACGGGACGTCACCTACCGAACCCGGTATTAGATCAGACCCGTGTCCTCTGGGACTAGGATGCCGCACCCTCCCAGGAAGGTCACCACTGTCCCTCGGAACCGGCCAATGCTCGCGGACCTCTCCAGGTCCTTTACATGGGAAATCGCTTCAGAAACCGCCATATGTGAATACCTCCGTAAGGGTTCCTTTATTGCTCCACAGGAAACAACAAGCCCAGGTATTAGGTATCGCCAACTGCTCAAGTCCGTGGTGGGAACCATCCAAAAGCAAAAATTTGAATCTACAAAGTAAAGAAAAAACAGGTAAGTACATGTTAAGGGAAAGTAGATGTTTCACATTGTCATAATCAACAAAGTCAGGGACAACCAATAGGGCAAGTGGAGGTGAGGTTTACCTGATTTTAAATTCCACATTTAATCCGTTAGGAGCCAGTGAATCCAACCTATGGATCCACTCCAATTCTCTCTTTTTTAACAGTATGTGTCTGTTACCCCCATATTTGAGAGGAGGCACTTTGTCAATGGCCATAATTCTTAAATCATGTTCCGTGTGTTTCATATCCGCACAATGTTTTGATACAGGAAGATCAAGTCGTAATTTCCTTACAGAGTACCTATGTTGTCCAAAACGTGTCCTCAAATCATATGTCGTTTCGCCAACATAAATGAGGTTACATGGACACCATAGTACGTATACAATCCATTTAGTGGTGCATGTGAGAAAGTGTCTAATTCTGTAACTCTTTGAGGTTTGTGGGTGAGTGAAATGTGTACCCTTTACAAGTTGTTTACACGTCACGCAACCCACACAGGGATAGCAAGCCATCTTTTGAATCCCCCAAAAAGTTTGTCGTTCCGATTTTTTGTAACTAATATCCGTTTTAACCAATCTATCCCTCAGGTTCTGGTTTCTCCTGTAGGACAGTATGGGTGGTAGTTGTAGTTCTCCAATATTCGTGTAAGTGTCTCTTAGAATTCTCCAATGTTTTCTAATTGTTCTGCCTATCAGGGAAGAGCAATCAGTGTATGTGGACACAAAAGGTATACGTTTTATTTGATCATGTTTGCTGGATTTCTTTAATAATTTTTTCCTAGGCATCTCTATAGTCTTCTGTCTACAGGTCTCTAGTAGATGGTTGGGATAGCCTCTCTCCTGAAATTTAGAGGTTATTTTACCGAGAGTCAAGTTCAATTTAGTTGGACTGTCAATGATCCGTCTAGCCCTCAGCATCTGGCTATAGGGCAAGGACCGGATCATTCTTTTAGGGTGACAGCTGGTATAATGTAGGGTCGTATTCGTGTCTGTAGGCTTCCTGTAAATGTCCGTTGTTAGTCTGTTCTTGGTTACGGTAACTAAAACATCCAAATACTGCATAGAAGTTTGTGAGTAATTTACAGTAAATTTAATTGTATTATCTATGGTGTTGAGAAAGTTCACAAACTGTATTAATGTGTCCTCATCTCCAGTCCAGATGAGGAACACGTCATCTATGTAGCGCCACCAGACCAGGACATCCTGGAACTGGGGCGCCACATAGATCCGTTGCTCCTCCAAATAGGCCATTACAATATTCGCGTAAGTGGGCGCGACATTTGCGCCCATTGCCACGCCCCTTTGTTGTAAATAGATGACATCATTAAAAGAAAAATAGTTGTGTGACAGTACCAAAGCAAGAAGACGCATAATGAAATCCGATTCCATGTTGTTAAGAGAAAGTTTGTGTAGTGAGGAAGCTGTCAGACCCATGTCCTGATTGATGGAGGTGTACAAGCTAGTAATGTCAAGTGTAACTAATAATGTACCTGTGGGTACTGGCAAATCTCTGATTTTATTCAGAAAATCTGTGGTATCCTGTAAGAAAGATCGAGAGTTATATGCAAGAGGTCTCAGTACTTTATCTAAAAAAATAGATATGTTGTTTGTAATTGAACCCCTACCAGACACGATAGGTCTCCCAGGTGGATTGGTGATACTCTTATGGATCTTGGGTAGAAAATACAGGAGTGGCATCTTCGGATGCGGGACATCTAAAAATTCAGCTACTTTCTCATCTATGATGTTTAAACCAAGACCCTCTTGTATAATCTCATCGATCTTCCTTTTGACAACAAATTTGGGATCATTGGGTAAAACCCGATACACATCAGAATCACTCAGCTGTCGATTGGCTTCAGATAGGTAAGTCACCCGATCCATGACCACGATCGCACCACCTTTATCAGCTGGTTTGATAACCAGATCGCGGTCATGGATCAGGGACTGTAAACACGTCATTTCATCCGTAGTCATATTGGGAGGAAATACATCTTCAAACACTGCACCGTCACATATCCTTTTAATGTCTTGCTTGACCAGATTCTGGAAGGTCGCCACTGCTGCAGGTAGAGTGGGGGGTGTAAAATCACTCTCTAATCTCAAGCCTAATTTAGTCAGATTAAATGCTGAACCTGTTGTCTCACTAGAATGCATGGGTCTAGGTACAGAATCAAACCACACAGTTAGGTTAATTCTACGAATTAATCTAGCAATATCAAGCTCTATCTGGAACCAATCTGGTTTACTACTTGGACAAAAATTTAAGCCTTTTGACAATAATTGTAAATGTCTCTCAGATAAAGTAAAGGAAGATATATTTACCACGGGAGTTTTTTGTGTGTATTTATCCTCGGGGTACTGCCTTTGCTGTTCACTCTGCTCCGTTTGTCTTTTGGAGGTTCTTTTCCTCCGGCGTCATCCCCTTCTGGTTTTTGTCTCTGGGAGGTTGATCTAAAAAAAACCTCCTCGGTGTTGTTTTTTGTAGTATTGGTCTGAACAGTGTCCTTTCTTGTTTTCCTCTTTACGGTAGTATTACGATCCGGTTGATCAGTCCACAAGTATACCCGGCCCGTCTGGTAATCCAAGGCTATCTATCTATCTATCTATCTATCTATCTATCTATCTATATATCTATCTATTTATCTCCTATCTATCTATCTATCTATCTATCTACAAATGAAATCTTTAGTGCAGCACTCCTTAGGATAAATAGGTTCGGTGCCTTCCAGCATGCACCCTTGCGACCACAGGTGCTAGGTATATATAAACAGGAAAAAGCCGTGGCACTCGAAAATATAGTGAAGAAAAATAAGTGGTTTATTTGCCCAAACCCGCAACGTTTCGACCTAACAATAAGGTCTTTTTCAAGCAGTGACTATAGACACTGCTTGAAAAAGACCTTATTGTTAGGTCGAAACGTTGCGGGTTTGGGCAAATAAACCACTTATTTTTCTTCACTATATTTTCGAGTGCCACGGCTTTTTCTGTTTCTATCTATCTATCTATCTATCTATCTATCTATCTATCTATCTATCTATCTATCTATCTATCTATCTATCTATCACACGAAAATCCAAAACACTCCAGCATAAGGTAAAAAGGTGGTGTTTTATTACAAAAATGTTTCTGCACATTTTTGTAATAAACCACCACCTTTTTTCACCTTAGGCCCCGTTCCCACTGAGCAAAGCTAGCGGAATTCCGCGACGGAATTGTCCGCCGCGGAATGCCGTTAGCCTCCCGCTCATAATGGGAGTCTATGGGAGGCGCGCGCTGCTGCTCTGTACGCGCTGAAGAATGAACATGTTCATTCTTCAGCGCGGACAGGGCAGGAGCGCGCGCCTCCCATTGAGTCCCATTATGAGCGGGAGGCTAACGGCATTCCGCGGCGGACAATTCCGTCGCGGAATTCCGCTACCTTTGCTCAGTGGGAACGGAGCCTTATGCTGGAGTGCTGTGGATTTTCGTGTGATACTTGGGGATCCCCCCAGCCAAGGGATTTGCATCCTACTGCACCCGCTACACCTGTGAAGAAGTGCGGCTCCTTTCTCCTATCTATCTATCTATCTATCTATCTATCATCTATCTATTTATCTGTCTATCTATCTATCTATCTATCTATCTATCTATCTATCATCTATCTATTTATCTGTCTATCTATCTATCTATCTATCTATCTATTTATCTGTCTATCTATCTATCTCCTATATATCTATCTATCTATCTATCATCTATCATCTATCTACTATATATCTATCATCTATCTATCTATCTATCTATCTATCTATCTATCTATCTATCTATCTATCATCTATCTACTATATATCTATCATCTATCTATCTATCTATCTATCTATACAAAAAGGATCGCCCACAGCACTCCAGATAAGTTGAAAATTCAAAAAAAGTGTTTTATTCCATGATGGTGCAGCACAGCAAACAAGTCAAAAGTGCGACGTTTCGACGACCTACCGAGTGCTGCTCTAGCTATACCTATACTATCTATCTATCTATCTATTATCTATCTATCTATCTATCTATCTATCTATCTATCTATCTATCTATCTATCTATCTATCCATCCATCTATTATCTATCTATCTATCATCTATCTACTATATATCTATCATCTATCTATCTATCTATCTATCTATCTATCTATCTATCTATCTATCTATCTATTATCTATCTATCTATCTATCTATCTATCCATCCATCTATTATCTATCTATCTATCTATCTATCTATCTATCTATCTATCTATCTATTATCTATCTATCTATCTATCTATCTATCTATCTATCTATGATCTTTCTCCTATACTATGAACTCCTGCAATGTTGACAACTGGGTCCTTAGACTCCCATCAGAATTAGGTGGCACTGCCGCTCCTTTCATGGTATATGGGCGTTGCTGCAGGCAGCCAAGCATTCAGCTATACCAGACAGCTCCCATAGACAATTATTGGAGTAGCAGTGTACTGACATGGCCACCGCTCCATTCCAGCTGAAGTCTTGGGAACCCATTTTTGAAATCTAGGGGGGCTTGTCATTTGGACCCCCCATTATCATACGCAAGATTAAACTTAATGGTTAAACAACTCCTTTAAATTGAACACAATCAGCCGATCGCCGCAAGTCTGGTTTTAAAAACATTTACCTGATCATACATTTTATACAGTGGCCACTACAGGAGAAATTAGGTATGACATGCTGACCTTTCAACTGCACCATCTGCTCTGACTAATAGAGGGGGTCTTAGGGTACTATTACACAGAACGATAATCAGCCGAATTGGCTCTCCGTGTAATAAATACAACGATCAGCCCATGATAACGATTATCAGCTGATCGTTGATATAGGTTTTAACCTACAATTGTTGGGCGCCAACTGTGCATTGCTATGTGTAACAGTGGTGCACGACTGACGATATACATTACCAGGCTACAGGGGTCTTCTTGCGGTCTTCTTCTCCCCGGGTCCCACACGCTCCAGCTTCAGA
Source organism: Dendropsophus ebraccatus (assembly GCF_027789765.1). Classification (NCBI taxonomy): domain Eukaryota; kingdom Metazoa; phylum Chordata; class Amphibia; order Anura; family Hylidae; genus Dendropsophus; species Dendropsophus ebraccatus. The sequence continues at coordinate 48,710 of NW_027208539.1, forward strand.
ACGGCCTGTCTGAGCTGACAAGCCGCTCAGCCAATCACTGTCTGGGACCGCAGTGGCTAGTGATTGGCTGAGCGGCCGGTCAGCTGAGACAGGGCGCTCTGAAGCTGGAGCCCGGGGAGAAGACCGCAAGAGGAGCCCTGCAGCCTGGACAGGTAATGTATAAAGTTAAGCAAGGGCTGCAAGGACATCGGTAACAATGTCCCTGCAGCCCTTGTTAAACGATAATCGGGCCGTGTAATAGACACAGTAAACGAGCTCGTTTACAGTTATTATCGGCCCGTGTAATAACACCCTTAGACTATGTTGTCCTTATGGCCTAATGGGGCAAATGCAAAGTGGGTATTTTTGTGAACACCTCCTTGCAGCATTTACAGAACACATGCTTTTTCTGCCTGTAAAGGCAATAATTCCAAAGACATCATTGTATTAAGGTAGTGACCTCCAATGAAATGTTTCTAGCATGCTGATGTATAGGTGTTAATGAAATTCAAAGGGAAATTCAAGGTATTTTTTTCTTTTAAATCAACTGGTGTCAAATCAAATTCATAACAGGGTTAATAACAGCACACTAAAGGGTTAAAGGGGTACTCTGGCAATTTTTTTTCTCTTTCAGATCAACTGATATCAGAAAGTTATATAAATTTGTAATTTACTTTTATTTAAAATCTCAAGTCTTCCAGTACTTATCAGCTTTAGTATGTCCTGCAGGAAGTAGTGTATTCTCTCCAGTATGACACAGTGCTCTCTGCTGCCCACCTCTGTCCATGTCAGGAACTGTCCAGAGCAAGCAGCAAATCCCCATAGAAAACCTTTCCTGCTCTGGACAGTTCCTGCCATGGACAGAGGTGGCAGCAGAGAGCACTGTGTCAGACTGGAAAGCATACACCACTTCCTGCAGGACATACAGCAGCTGATAAGTACTGGAAGACTTGAAATAAATAACAAATCTGTATATCTCTAAAACCAGGAGTACCCCAACTCGACAGGTCTCTGGAGAGCATTCTGGTGCTGAGGCAAAAATTGGACAACTGGCATTTCAATGAAGAAACTCGTCAAGTTAAATAAAAAAAAATTGCCTAAAAAAATCACAGATAGGTGGTGCTGTAGCTACGTTATACTACAAATGTAAAATATTGCTGTATGAGATGATGACTACTTCTGAGAACATCTCCCACTAGACCACCAGTCCAGTTATTTTCACCTCCTCGGGTCACGACCTTACTTCACCCATACATACAAGTCAGCAAAATGAGAAAGATTATCATGGTGATGATTAGAGATATTACTGCAGTATTAAGGCTCCTTCACGAGTTCCTGCGCTGCGGCGACTCAGGTACTGGAATTATACGCATCCCAACGCCTTAAACTCCCTGTCTGTCCAATAATCCCATTAGGAAAATATCAGACATTAAAATCTCTTAAGTAGCCTTATAGGTGTTCAGCCATGGCATATGATGATACAGACAGTAGTTCCATAAGCCCGGCTGGCTAATGATCTTTTTATCAGCAAAAACTGTGTTAAAGCCATTGTGAAGTGTCAGTCATTGGCTTTGCATGGACAGGCCAGTAAGATTGCCTTAAAAAAAATATATATATACATAATAAAAAATAATACAAATAAAGATAAATAAGAAAATATAATAAATAAATAATAAAAATAGATAATAATAAATAAATTTATGTCAACAAATAAAAAAAAATATGAAAAAATATATAAAAAATATATAATAAATAAATACAATTTATGTCAACAAATAAAAATAAATATGAAAAAAAATATATATATAATAAATAAATAAAATTTATGTCAACAAATAAAAATAAATATAAATATATAATAAATAAAAAATATGATAAATACATAAAATATGTAAAAAAATAGAGATAAATATGAAAATATAAAAAAAAATAATATAAATATCTGATAAGTAAATAAAATTTATGTAAACAAATAAAGGTAAATATGAAAATATAAAAAATAAATAATATATCTAATAAATAAAAAATATGTAAAACATTTAAATATGAAAATATTATGAGTAATAAATATAATAATTGCCTTTACTTCAAAGGTAGTGTTGGGCCTCTTCCTGCCTTGTTTTCCCATAAGGAAATTAGGTTATACAGACAGCCAAGTAGTCTTATGAAACAAAAAGACAAACTTAGCTGATTTCTTACTTAAACAGCTCCACTCTTATACACTGTTATACCACACACAACCTGAGGATAGGGGTGGTGCTGTTTTTGGAAGAAAGTATCTATTTTTTTCCTCATCCTGGACAACTGCGTTAAGTGGACGTATATTTTTTTTATTACAGTCACTGCCCTGGGACGGCTACATACTAGTTTATAATAATACAGTAAAAGTAAATAGATACCATAACCATTATTATTAAAACTAAATTATGAAGTTTGACAATAGTATTAATGATAAAAAACATTTTGTAATCTGTATTTATTTATTTTATCCAACTGTAACAATAAAAGAAAGAATAATAATAGTAATAATATTTAAGGGGAAACTATCAGCAAGTAGACGAATCTAGCCTCTATAGGGCTGATCAACCCATTATAATGATCATCAATGGAGCGGCCTGCCAGGGGTGGGATGGACCAAGGAGTAAACAACGGTGCCGAGGATGAAGGTAAGAGACATACCTTCATTCTCAGCATCTCCTGTGCAATAGGGACATTTTTTCACATTTTATTGTCATTTTATTACGAATCATGCACATTTTAACATATTTATATATAAAATACAGTGTAAAAAGAAGTGTGTAGGTCCAGGTGTCAGGGTCCAGAGCCCCCCTCCCTTCCCCCCCACTGCCTAACCCCCTCATGACAATGCTTGTTTTCTTAGTCTGACCCCCCCCCCCCCCCTGAATAAATTATTTACACCTCAGTCCTTTAATGTCGCCATAGCACGTAAATGTTAGTTCAAACCCACAAATGGTACAAAGGAAAAAAAGTTCAAAAAAATATAAAAATGTGTAAAAAAAAAAAAATCCTAGATTTTCAGATTCTTGGTCCTACAGTGTGGTGCAAAGACTTCAAGTAGGTGTAGAAGTTAGTCTGGTTCACACTGTATTTTCCATCCATTTCACGGTTTCCATATAATTGATTTTAAAGTAGAGAATAACATAGTCAACTAATTTTTTCTGTATGTATAAGAATAATAAAAAGGATGCATTTACAGGGTTAGTTCTCCAAGATGTCTGGAACAACCCTCTCCTAATACACTGAGTGTAAGGTACCGAGAAGAATTGAGGGCAAAGGTCATAGTATTGACATTCCTCTTCTGTTCATTCACTTTGCATTTTGTTAATTGATAATAAACATAAACTATTATCTCGTCTATTCCTGAGAGCTGGCTTACTGGCCGGCAGGTTTTCACACCTGCACAGTACTGTAGATGCAGGAAGGCCAGGAAATGGAATCCACAAAAAACGAACATATTCCAGGCACAGAACTTCCTCCTTGACAATGCTGGATAAAGAATAAATAAACTTCATTGTCTCACACATTTGGGAATACATGTGCCCTTTGTTAAGTGTAAGTGATAGCGTTCCTGTTAGGAGGAACAGTACATAGGGGATGTATGGTGCTTGCAAAACGTATACATTTACATATACAAAGTGGTTGCAAAGTGGTTTGTGTTATGGAGTGGGTTCATGTTAAACACATTTGCATTCATGAGAGAGCAGTTGACACTATTATGGAAAGGCTTAGTTCCAGCTTGTTAACTTTGAAAAAAATTATATATATATATATATATATATATATATATTTTTTTTATAAATAAAATAAGTAATAATAATATAATAATTTTTATATATGTTAGGAACACACGCACACATTATATATATACTGCATATATATGTATGTATATATATATTTTTTAAATTAATTGCAGTGGAGCAATGACATGTTGTAACAGATCAGGTTATCAAGACCAGCAGGAGCCCAGGGCATCATTGGCGCACTATAAGGCAATATTCACACAACGTAAGTCCAGTATTAATCGCGGCCGTTGTTGCCGATTTTCAACGGCCGTGATTAATACTGCACTTACATTGTGCTGCAGCTAGAGGGAATACACATGGTATACATACACATAGTATACGCTCCGGACGGGATCGCTAGCGGCCCTGCGAAAAACTGACATGTCAGTTTTCTGCGGCTGCTGTTCATTGAATATCGGCCGCAGAGAACCTGTCACTTCACATAGTTCCAGGCGCATCCAAATTCAGCAGAAGTTCATCCAGTTGGTACTGCAGTAACGGCCGGGATGATCTTCTCTGACACTGGCCATTCTGTGACCCAGCCGGGTCACAGAACGGCCGGTGTCTTACGCCATGTGAACATGGCCTAATGATGTCACTAGGACTCATCCGTGAGCTTCTTTGGTAAGATATTTGGATCTCAGACGACTCGTCCATGACTTATAGTTTCAAAAGATCTGGATCAGTAGAATCATGGGTGGAAACTATAGTTGACAGTAATCTGGCAGACTTCCATATCAGCATTGCATAACTAATTCCTTTAAAGTAAAGACATTGCCAGGTCTTCTTATCCCGTGTCTGTCCTCTGCTCAGTGCCAATTCAGACTCGAGCTGAAGACCAGAATAATGTGAGAGAGAAAGGGATTGGTTGTTAGGAAGTGAATCCATAGCAACCAGTCTATCTCAACTTATTCTGTGGTTCTGTCTCAAAAATATGGCGCTGACAGGTGGAGCTATTTAAAGGGATTCTCCACCATTCATTCATTTTTTTAGTCTGATCAAAAAAAATATGATCAAGAAGGTATTCCAATACCAAGAAATAGCAAAATCACTACTGTCCACAGTGATCAGCGAGATTGGCACTAGTCTACAGTACCTTTACCCATCACAATCAATCGAGTGGCCAGGCCGAACAAACAATTGTTGTATCATTCCTGCTGCCATTAACATTCATTGTTATCGGCGGCACGTCTCCTGTTTATTACAGATAACTATAGATTTTACTGCCGGTCAAAAGATCCAATCAGCCGACCAGCTCAGAAATTGATCGCTAAAGCCCCTATTACATAGGGCGATCAGCTGTAGCAAGAGAGCCCTGCCAAAGCTATCACACGCGCCAACAGCAAGCGGGTAAGTGTAGGAGGGACTGGGGGGGGGGGGGGGCTCCCCAGATGATCTAAAGATCGTCCAGGGAGCCCATAGGAGTAAGTGGCGGTCTGCTGCATGTCATTCATGTCAACTGATTGTTGTCTTCTATTACACAAAGCGATTATCAGCTATAATGGTTGATATTGCCCATAACAGCCGATATCGGTCAAATACGGCCGATAATTGCTTTGTGTAATAGAGCCTTAACACTTTTACTCGGGTCGATTATCAGGAGTTTCTAGGAATCGTCCCGTGTAAAAGGGCCTTAGTTAAACAAGTCGGTATAACATCATCCTGATCCGGTGAATGAGACATAATAGATATCTATGGGAGAGGTGTCTCTTTAATATATTCTAAACAGCTTTTCACTGATGGCTAATCCCGCTCTATACAAACTGCTGACACGTCTACAGCCGGAGACACAGGACCCTTTTTATTTTTTAAAGACTTAAGTTCTCTTTAATCTCCTGTTTGTTAGACACCCTCATTCTGAAGAAAAAAAGGTCCATCTGCCTAACGCCATATGTATCCATGACGGGTAAACACAGACACGGCCGGCCGGGGATTTCACATTCTTTGGTTGACTGATCGGCACACAAATCCTTTTACTTCCAGACCGCTTTGGCCATTGAGACAGAACTGTTACTATCATCAGGGTTTAAACAATTTTTTTTTTCCAATTTTCTTTTTATTTATTTTATAATTTTTTTCCCTTTACTATTATTTAAAAGGCAAAACTGATAAATATAATTTTTTTTAAACATTAAAATTTTTTAATTCTTATTTGAACTAAGTTAAAGTTTACCCTTTTTTAAATTTATTTTTTAATTTTTATAACAGATATATATTTATGTTACTCCCTACATATTTAGAAGAGCGCCAAACAACGTGACTTAAGTGAATGTGTTTGCTGATGTATTACGTGTATTTGGATATTTGAGGTATGGATAAAATTTGTTTTCCTTTATAACTGGAGCTGTTTGGTAGTTTATACATTACGGGGGGGCTCAATGATGAGCTGTGTATGTGGAAGGGGAAAGGATAACGCAGTAAATATACACAGCATTATCTTCCAGATGAGCCTAGCAACAGTAGCGGACATAATAGGTCCTTATCGGGCGGTAGCCGGGGCCCTGAGCTCCTGGGGGCCTATAGCCACCCCAAAAAGACTTCTACTTTCAGTGCTGTATTGTCTTCTGGCTACAGTTCTGCCATAATTTGCAAAAATCACTTTTTTTTATGATATGATATTATCTATCTGTACTATGAACACCACGCTAGTGTTGCCATAGTTACAGTAGAATTGGGAGGCCCAGGCTTGGTCAACAGCCGAGGCCTATGGTGAAGTTAATCCGCCCCTGCCTAGCAGACACACAACAGGGCTGTACTCTTTCAAATAGGAAATGTGGTCTTAGGGCAATGGCCATCACCCCTTTTAAGACAAATGTTCTTGTCATTTCACTTTTACCTGACGTTTATTAAAATGGGGGAGATATATCAAA